>NW_006921674.1:10263022-10263832 GCF_000298275.1 Orycteropus afer afer | reverse complement strand
AATTGATGGCAACCCCATGTATTACAGAGTAAAACTGCTCCATGGGGTTTTCTTGACTATAATCTTAATGGAAGCAGATCACCAGTTCCTTTCTTCTGTGGTATTACTGGTTGGGTGTGAACCTCTGCCCCTCACATTAGCAGTCAAGTTCAAACTGTTTGCCCCACCTTGAGGTTAAAGGTAAAAACTTTTGAGATGTGGAGAGCATGATATATTATCCTGGTGAGCCCAATCTGATCATATGAGTTGTTAAGAGTAGAGAACTTTAACTGGTTGGATCAGAGAAACATGATGTGAGGACTGGACATACATTTCTGACTGTGAAGATAGAGGAAGAAGGCCACAAGAAAAGGAACATGACATCATCTAGAAGCTAGAAATAGCTCTGAGATCATAGCCAGCAAGAAAACAGGGTATCAATTTCACAACCTCAAGAAACTGAATTCTTCCAACAATCTGAATAAGCTGGCAACACCCAGAAAGAAACACAGCCCTGGCAAGACCTTAATTTTAGTCCAGTGAGATCTGGATAATAAATTTATGTTGTTGTAAGCCACTAAGTTTGTGTTAACATGCATCGGCAATAGAAAACTAATACAGAGACAACATCTATAAATGTTCACATGATTTCTTCTACAGTTCTTTGGAACTAGCTAGCTCTTCTGCCTTCATTAAGAATACTAAACAAGCTATCATTTTGTCTCCACACTGTACTGTTCTGTTATATTTCTTTCTAATAGTTGATGTCTAGGATAATGCCAAATATTGTGGGCACAAACACACACACACACACAGATTGTGAGAAAAAAA
>NW_006921674.1:10259163-10261872 GCF_000298275.1 Orycteropus afer afer | reverse complement strand
GACAATGTGGAACAAAACTCAAAATCATTTGGAAAAATAAAGAGGGGGACCAGGTTTGCTGGTCCAATAGAGCCTGGTGGAACCACTGAGACTATGGCCCTAGCTGCCCTTCAGGTCTGGAATTGAACCCACACCTGTGGTTTCCAGCCAAACAGAAGACATGCATATGAGTTGAACATTTCCCTGAGGTAGGTACACTCCTTGGAGAGAACAATCATTGAGAAAGAAGGGCTTCCTATGCACAGGGAGACAGCTCAGGGGGCAGGAGTGGATGGAAGGATGGACACAGGGAAGAGGCAACTACAGGGAGGAAGTGGGAGGGGAGCTGTTGCATTGTGGTAAATTATAATCAATGTCATGAGACAAAATGTATGTGAACTTCTGTATGGAAAGTGAATTTGCTCTGTAAATTTTCACCCAAATTACAATTAAAAAAAAAGAAAAAGGAATGTCTTTCTGCTTCCCCTCCAGCTTCTAAGGACACAAATTTTAATGTTAGAGAACCCATATTTAATTCTTCCAGTCCTTCCAGAGAAAATTAAGGAATTCTATAGTGAAAATTGAAGATTCTCTATGTTGAGATAACCCCTGCTGTTCAAAGATTAAATGCAAATTTATCCAAGATAGGATTGCAAATATCCTCTGTATCTACATGAAATGGGCAAAGTGTTAATGTGCTGTATCATTCTTGCAATATTAGAAAAGTAATCCAAACTGCAAAAGACTACCTTATTTTCAACAGTTCCTGTCAGTGTTATGAATGCGTGCTGCTATAAATTAGATTTTAAACTTGCGCTACATTACTAATATAGTTAAGTTTATTTTAGGATCTATTATTCTTCTCACAAAGAAACAAACTTCCAACTGAGGGACAACACCTATTCCCCACATTAATTTCATCAGAATGTTGTACACTGGCTATTGGGCTTATAAAATGGTTACTCTATCTGAATGGCTTTTCTCCTTTGAGTGTCTATCCTTGTGTAACCAGACTTACATGGTCCCTTGGAAAGCACAGTGGCGCACTGCTTGAGGACCTGGGGACTCACACAAAGCCAGGATAGCCTTCACAGAAGAGGTGATATTTCAACCATAGAATCACAACTGTCATGGTAGATTTTGAAAACTGAAAGAGGGGGAGAAAGAGAGTCAGAAAAACAAGTATAGACATAAATTGAGGACATGGTTGTGGATAAGAGTGGGTACTATGCAATTTTTCTGGTTTGAAGCAAAATACCCCAGGAAAAAAAAGGTTTCTATAATGCAAGAATATGAGGCACGCCTCAAGGACTGTTCCTACAAGGAGGTTCTATATTTTGGGACTTGCTCTTTGACCACCATGAAGGGGCCCACAGTTTTTAAAATATTAATCTGAAATTTCTCATAAAGTTTCTCTTTTGCACAAGTACAATCCACTTGAAGAAGGAATCATCACTACTATGTCCAAATATGCTGTGCCTTCTCCTAAAAGTGTTTAATCTAGGAAAAAGATCCCTGATGGCACAGTGGTTAAAGCATTTAGTTGCTAACCAAAAGGTTGGTGGTTTGAACCCATCAGCTGCTCCACAAGAAAAAGAAGTAGCAGTTGGCTTCCATCAAAGATGACAGCCTTGGAAACCCAATGGGGAAGTTCTACTCTGTCCTACAGGGTCACTATGAGTTAGAGTTGTTACAGCAATGTTTTGTTTGTTTGATTTTTAATGTCTATGAATATATTGACAAAGTTTGAGAAGATTATTTCAGTAAGAATATATCATGATGGATTTTCCTAAGATGCATGGAAAATATATTTGTATTTTGTAAATGGAAGAATGACAGTTTTTTCATATCAACAGAAATTGTAATATATGGCTATCTTTTTTCCTCTTTAGACTGTGTCTCACGTGGTTTAAAATGACCACATTCAAATGTTCCATTCAATTTAGGTAATCATCAAAAGTGTAAGCTGCCTTTGAAAGGACCCTTGGACTCTGCCAAATTGGGCTAGTTGCATGGATAGTTTTCATTACAATGGAGCACACAGTTCCTACTCAGGTCAAGAAAAATACACTCCAGCAAAGAAGGTGAGCTGAGTGCCTTAGCCCCTGCCCCCAGAATATCACAGAAGCAGAAGGCAACAAACGAGGTAGATTTTATTTTTCTTTTATTAGAATTCCACCTTCAGAAAAGGGAGGATTTTAACACTTTGTATTTTCTAAAGTGTTAAAGTCACAAAAATATTTGCCCATAAGCATAAAACAGGTTCAGTTTAATTCTCTTTCTTCTTCACCTTATCATTATCTTCGTAATGCCCCTCTTCGACTTTCTCTTCTCCTTCTTCTTCTCCTTAGTCTCTTGGATTAAAATTAATTTCAAATCAAGAAATCCTTAGCTTACTGGAATGAAAGGTACTAAGTTTTGGAAAAAAGTAAATAGATAGCTAGATAGATTAGATAGATAGATAGATAGATAGATAACATAATACTAGTTGGAGAAGGGAAATGAACCTCCTAAGAAGGACTCCTCATGGGAATTGGCTGATGGACACTCTCCTTGACACACATGCTGGCACCATAGTGGCTAAAGCACTTGACTGCTAACCAGAAGGCTGGCGGTTCAAACCCACCAGCCGCTCCTTGGAAGGAAGGTTGGGCAATCCTACTTCCGTAGTGATACTGCCTTGGAAACTCAAGGAGGGGTCACTATGAGTTGGGGCCAACTCGACGGCAC
>NW_006921674.1:10216840-10258478 GCF_000298275.1 Orycteropus afer afer | reverse complement strand
CCTGCAGGGTGGTCAAACTAGCCAATTATAGCATCAGAACTCTAAGCACCTGAGAGAGAGTGGGCACCTCCCAGAACATTGTTTTGTGCCTCTCCCAACAGAAATATTCCAGGTGGACACCTTCAGCAATCAGGAGCTCTTCACTTGCTCATAGAAAATCTCACCTTGGAGTTTACAAAGACTTATAGGTAGAAAAGCCACACAAAGTAATTTACTACACTGCAGGTGCCTAGAGCACTGGCTGAGTCAGCATTTGGTGATTGTTAGTTACATCAGAGGCTCTCAAGACACCTGCTGCCTGCAGCCTTTGGCTTGGCCTGAGGGGGTCAGGAAGGCCAGGACCTAAGCAGACCACCTCAATTGCTAGCATCCTCATCTTTGGCTTTTCCAGTGGGCTGTTGATATCTGATCATTTTCTAAGTGTGCCAAAATGTGAAAAAATATTTGGAACACTGAATTAAATGAATATACATCCCCATCAAGGAAATATCTATCAAAACTGGTCAAAAAGAATTTAGTCTTCAGCTTTTGCCAAACATCATGGTGTGTGTGATAAGTCAGTTACATAAAATTCTTGAAATAATATATACAATGCATTTTATTTGTTTAATGTTATGTATTTCTGGAAATTTCCTTTTTTAAAAAAAGTTAAGTAGATTCTATCTCCAAAGGGGAAAAAAACTGTAGAACATACAATTAAAATAAAATTAAGCAATTTAACCTTATAATAGCAATAAAAATATAATTTAAATAACACAAATCTATATTTTCAAATTTTCCAAATATGCACACTGGTTTTAACATAATACCAATTTTTTCACAAAGCAGTCTAAGAAATGATGGTTTAAGTGCTTTTGCTTTTTGCCTTTCAAAGTAAATTACTTTCAAAGTCTAAATATGATATTTCATCATTTTAAATGAAAGTACTACAGAAAGATTTAATGGTTTTAAATTTACTGTAAAATATTTTTCTCTCAAGTTGAATGCGCCTACTTTTGCTTTCAGGGTAGTAGCCACAGGATTCTGTGGCATCCAGGGGGTTGCTGCTTAATCAAGCACAGTTAATTATAATTTCTAATTTCAGGTCAATCTTGTTACATATTAGAAAACATTGAAAAGAATACCCTTCTGTGGAGCACTAAAATCCTAAACGTTAATGTAGCTTAGAGTCCTAATTCAATAAAAGGGAATGAATGTTGTTGTTGGTAGGTGCCCGTCGAGTCATTTCTGACTCATAGCGACCCCATGCACAGCAGAACAAAACACCGCCCAATCCCGCGCCAGATCGATGATCCTTGCTATACTTGAGCCCATTGACACAGCCACCGTGTCAATCCGTCTCGTCAAAGACCTTCCCCTCCTTTGTCGACCCTTCACCTTACCAAGCATGACATCCTTCTCCTGGGAATGGTCCCCTCTGACAACATGATCAAAGTAGGTGAGACAAAGTCTGGCCATCCTCGCTTCCAAGGAGCATCTCGGCTGCACTTCCTCCAGGGCAGATCTGTTAGTTCTTCTAGCAGTCCATGGTACCTTCAGCATTCTTCACCAGCACCACAACTCAAAAGCATCAACTTTTCTTCCGTCTTCCTTATTCATTGTCCAGTTCTCATATGCATACAAGGCGATTGGAAATACCATGGAAATATCAGGTGCATCTTAGTCTTCAAGGAGACATCCTTGCTCCTCAATACTTGAAAGAGTTCCTTCACAGCCGACTTGCTCAGTGGTATACAATGTCTAATGTCCTAACTGGTGCTTCCATTGGCCTCAATTGTAGAACCAAGCAATGTGAATTCTTTGACAACCTCAATCTTTTCTCCATTTATCATGATGCTGTTTATTGGTCCAGTTGTGAGGATTTTTGTCTTCTTTATATTGAGATTTAATTCATATTGCAGCCTGTGTTCCTCAATCTTCATCAGTAAGTGCCTCAAGTCATCCTCACTTTCAGCATGCAAAGTTGTATCATCAGCGTATCTCAGGTTGTTAATTATTCTTCTTCCAATTCTGATGCCATGTTTTTCTTCATATAGTCCAGCTTCTCAGATAATTTGCTTAGCATATACATTTGTATGGGAAAAGGATACAACCTCGATGCACTCCCTTCCTGATTTTAAACTATGCAGTGTCCCCTTGTTCCATTCGAATGACAGCCTCCTGGTCAAGGAACAGGTTCCTCATGAGTACAATCAAGTGCTCTAGAATTCCCATTCTTCTCAATGTTATCCATAATTTGTCATGATCCACACAATCAAATAAAAGCATCTATTTCAGCATTTAACAAGAAACTGTAGCTTGAATGGGTTGTAAATTATATTTAGAGACCACCAAAATAGACATTTGTTTTTAGAAGTAGAAAAGTCAAAATGTTAATTAGGGGAGGTTTAACTATATATATTGATAATAGAGAGAACATTAAATATCCCATAACAGCAGAATGTCTATATACTATCTTCAGCTAATAAAGATTCCATAAATATGTGAAAAAGTTAATTGCAATTCCAGATGTTGCCAGTGCCATACTGCAATACTGATAATTTACATTTGGTATCATCCTGCCATAATTTCCAAAAGCAATTATACAAGAAATGCACATCAAAGATAGCAAACTTTGTTTGTTACCAATAAATGACCTCCGAGATACAAAGGTAGGTAGGTAGGTAGATAGGTAGGTAGATAGATAGGTAATATTGCTCTGATTTATGGGAAGCTACATGCAATAAAACAAAACTTCGGCTGCTCATGCAGACTGGATTGCCAGTTTGATCCACTTCACCACTGCAGCTACTGTGCCACTCCATCTTTCCAAGGGTCTTCCATGCCCTCATTGTCTCTCTGTTTCACCAAACATGAATGCCTGCTCCGGCTACTGTCCAAAGTAAGTAAGTTGGACAGTGCACTGATGTGAATGATAAAGTTTTCACTAGCTAATTTTTGGAAGTAGATCACCAAGCCTTTCTTTCCAGTCTGGCTTAGTCTAGAAACTCCACTAAAATTTCTCTGCCATAGGTGACCCTGCTGGTATTTAAGATAATAATTAAGGAGTATTCAGCATCATAGAACATGCAAACCATCACAGTATGAAAACTGACAGATGAGTGGTGCTAAGTGACCTTGTTATTACTGTTATTAATTGACATCAAATCAATTTTGACTCACAGCCACACCATGTGTGCAGAACAGAACTGCTCCATAGGATTTTCAAGGCTGTGACCTTTCAGTAGTAGGTCACCAGCCCTGTCTTCTGAGGTACCTCCACATGTGTTTGAACTGCCAACCTTTCAGCTAGTAGCTGAGTGCTTAACCATTTGCATCACCCAGTGACCTTAAGAGGTATAAATTTATTAACTAAAATATATGTTTAAGACTAACTTTTCTATGTCCTATTGTTATGACTTCCTATAATATTGATGTTGATATCAACATTACGTGTACAAGGAAAAAACAGACACATACTCAGTATTTGATTAAAAATTTTTACACAATGGCTTGAGTATTGACTGTTAGATATCTGTAACTTAATAAGCACATCAGTTTTAGTCATTCATATTTTTAAGTTGCTCTAAGCATACCCAAAAAGCCACTATTTCATTTAAGAACTATTTAACATAGAGTGGGAGGACAAACGTGGAACAAAATTCAAAAACACAGTAACTGTAAGAATTACTAGACCAATGGAGTCTGGTGGGACCCCCAAGACTTTGGGCCTGGTATACAACTAACTCCAAAAGACTGGCTCTCAGCCCAACAGTAGTAAAAGGTACATGGAGAACACCCAACACAGGGCGATGCACCCACCTACTCTATTAAGATACACCCCTTGGAGCAATCAGCCATGGGGCACCAGAGGGGCAGCATTTACATGGAGGGAAAGCTGGACAGACAGGAGTGCATAACTAAGAAGGGCACAGGGTTACGGGGCTCACTGGGAAGGAAGAGGAGGAGAGTGGGTTAGGGTTGGCGATGGTAATCGGGGAGTGAAACCAAATGTACATGAACTGTTGAATGTAAAACAAATTCTGCTCTGTGAATTTGTAACCAAATCACAATAAAAAGAAGAAGAAGAAGAAGAAGAAGAAGAAGAGATAAGAACTGTTTAAGCAATAGTCTGACAATTCAGCTAAATTAAGTACAGTACTAAATTTTGTGATGACTTACCTCAAGCAGGTAACTGACTTCATGCTTCTTTGAATCTCTTCTAAAGAATCAAGATATAATAATCTAAACTCTAGGTTTGTCCTCTAGCTTTGTTTGTGTTTGTGTTGTTGTTGTTGTTGTTATATGCCATCGAGTCGGACCTGACTCATAGCGACCCCTCCTTGGGTTTTCAAGGCAGTATCACTATGGAAGCAGATTGCCCAACCTTCCTTCCAAGGAGTGGCGGGTGGGTTTGAACCGCCAGCCTTCTGGTTAACAAACGCCTTAGACACTACCCTACCAGAGCTCATTTTTATCCAAGAAAATACGTATTTCTTTTCTTTCCTTATTAAAAAAAATCTGCAAATATTAAAAACAACTTAAGATTCAAAAAAATGTAGACAGCTGCAAGTTAAAATTTTACTCATTAATGCAAGAACCCAAGATTTATAAAATAGCAATACAGAAAACAGCTTACATTCTCCTTTAACCTCTATTTGTTTTTCAAATTAAGCTTGTATTTACACACAAATACCCACATGCACACACCAAACACAAATCTGAGAGTTGAGTTAGAACAATAAGTTATTTTTACTCTTTCAACAAATACTTTTGGGCATTTACTATATGTCAAATACTTTTTTAGGAGCTGTGGATTTAGAAAAGGTTTATATCAGATAATAACTAGTTATTTAAATAAATTTAACTATTCAGCATTGTAGAATTTTATTTTCAGAACAAGTCTGTCTGGTAGAGCCTATGCTTTTCTTCCTCCAATGCCCAAATAGTTTTCTGGACAAACAATATCCAGCTTAAGTGAGTCTAAATTACCTCAAGGAAAATATTTCACCTCAACTGAAAAACTTTTAGTACTTAATTCTGGATTCTACTAAAGCATCTCTGAGTCCTTAACCTTATTAATATTCCTTCTTATCAATTCAGTCAGATGCAATCAAAATGAAGTTTTTCTTTAGTGTCTTTTCATATGTGTATATCTCTCTTCCACATCTCTTTTCTTTTCCAATTATCTGCCCTATTTCTCCCTGTAGGAGCTCCTGCTAGCGTAGTGCCTAAGGCATTTGACTGCTAACCAGAAGGCTGGCGTTTCAAACCCACCAGCCACTCCTCAGAAGGAAGGTTGGGCAATCTACTTCCGAAGTGATACTGCCTCGGAAACCCAAGGAGGGGTCACTATGAGTTGGATCCGACTGGACGGCACATAACAGCAACAGCAACAAAGTCAACTCACTTCTTCTTATTGTGAGCTCTGGCGGCATAGTGCCTAAGGCACTTGACTGCTAACCAGAATGCTAGTGGTTCAAACCCACCAACTACTCCTCAGAAGGAAGACTGGGCAAACTACTTCGTAAAGATACCATCTAGGCAACACAAGGAGGGGTCGCTATGAGTCGAATCCACTCAAGGGCAGTGAGTCTGAGGGTTTTTTGCTAAAGTCCTATTACTAAACCCTAACATATTTAAATATAGCCCTAAGTTTAATGTGGCTTTATTATGATGATTTCCAAATCAAGTAAGATTTAGAAATAAAGTTTTTCTCCTGAATTATCCACATATATGGACCATTAAATAAGAATTCAGAAAAATTCTTGAATCCTGTATTTACAAGGTTTCCCTAAAATTTCCAAAATTCTTTAAAATTCACTGGACAAGTATAAATCTAAACTAGTTCTAATTACCTGATATCATGGCACCTATAACATTGTTATAATAATGTAGCCTCACCCACTCATGCTAGGAACAGGGAGGCAGAAACAATTCAGCAGGGAATTGAAGCAATTAAAAAATAAATTAAAAAAGAAGGTCTTCCCACCAACAACTCTAATCTGTTGTGCAGAGTTCTTCCCACACTGATCATTTCACAAGCACTGTGTTGAACTGGGAACTCATGCTCCGGGAAGCATCAAAAACAACATACTGTTAAAATCACGGGAGTTAAATAGAACTGACATTTCTAAACACATTACCCATTTTTAATTTTCTCTTTGTTTTGAGACACAAAACACAGGCAGCAAAAATAAACAAATCAATCCACTTTGCCAGATAAAGTTACTTGTTTCTTTCCTGACCGCAGCCTCCTACACAATTACCTCACCACTTACTCTCCAAAAAGATAGCTTTAAATTCTTGAATTACCAATGCCAGCAGTTAAAATATTGAAGACTTTTATAAGGTACAGTCTTATGAATTGATTTCAATCAGCAGTTAATATTCAGAATTACATGAAAAAGAAAAAAAGTAATATTTTTAAAAGTAATATATTTACTGCATATAAAACTCTGTGAATGTTCAGGTATATATGAGGAAATTCTAGGTTCCTCAGCACAGTTTAAAACATGTCAGAAAAGAATCTCCACAGTATAGGGCCATGGAAAAGCTTAATAGAGAAAGAAAAAAAAAAAAAAACTGTTTTGAGTCAATTCCAGCTCATAGTGAACCTATACAACAGAATAAACTGCCCCATAGGATTTCCAAGGATATAGTCTTTATGGAAGCAGACAGAGAACAGCTGTTGTAAAACAGATCATTTGATTAGTCTCGCATCTTTGAATAATACGTGAATCCCATAATTTCAATTTGGAGAAATATCTTTTAACATTAAAATACCAATGCCAATTACATCTGGTACCCTTACTTACAGACTTACTTACTAACGGACTGAGTTACATCTTGGGTTGCTCCTCTTTTATTTATTAGTTTTTCTCAGCTTTGCGGCCAGCTTCCTTTCTCATTCTTTCTTTGTGAAGAACAGAATTGTCTGGTTCCATGGTTAGAGCCAAACCTTAACCTGGGAGTAGATCTTTGACTTCTAATTATTTTGAATTAATCATAAATAAAATGCAACAACAATATTTTTAATCTAAAAAAAAGACATGTAAATTGTAAAAAAAGTTATGGTTGCAAACACCTTGCAGCTACATGGAAAAAATATATATAATTTAATCTTACATGAAAAAGCAAGATACTAAATTATGTATATAACATGCTTATAACTATAAAAATATATACAGAAATTAATGCTAATAATTTTGTTGGGAGTGAGATTATAGAAAATTTTTTTTCTTATTTCTATTTTTCAAATTTTCTAGGATATCATTGTGTTGCTTCTATAGTAAAAATAATTAGAAAAAAATATATAATTAGTATATTTTTAAAACAAAAGTTTTCTTTAGCTTACCTTAAAGTGAACATTCTATTTTCCACTCAAACACTGCCCATGTAGTATGCAACATATTTTCACTCTGATTTATCAATGTCACCATAATGTTTTATAAGCAATTAGATTGGTCATCCTCTTTCATAAAAAGCATACATGTACAGACATTAAAACATCACCATTTAATTTAAAATATGGAACATAGTTCTGATGATCTTGCATTATTTATCTGATTTGGAATCCTAAAGTAGAGCTGGCACTGAATCCCAAAAGAATATAGCTATTCAAATGTTCCCAGTCAATGCATGAAACTCCTGAGAACCCACCAAATTTATACCACTAACCTCAAGTTCCTCCTCTTAGCAGAACACTAAAACCTCTCCTCATGTAATCCTCACAGGCTCTGCCCCAATAAAGTTTATGCCTCACTGAAGCAGAAAACAACCTTGTGGTTTCCCCACAGAAAAATTCACTGGAACTTTTCTCTAACACTTTGACACACAGAGTGGAATTTAGTAAAAGCTAATGGTTGGATTGGACCCTCTAAGGGTTTAGCTTTAGAAATTCTAAAAAGAGCTCATTATAGCCATGTTATACCAAGCAATCTCATGGCCTGCCCTACTGCTTTAACTGCTTAGTCTCCTATGCCAAAACCTGGACATTTAAGAGAAAGGCAGCTGCACGGGCTTCTCAGTCTCTTCCCCTGCTGGGAGGGTTGGTTGAGCATGCTTGATCTCACTCATGTGAGGGCTGGAGGTGGGTCAGTGGAAATTCTCAGTGCCATCTCATGAATTTATATTGAATTTCTCAGAATGTTTTCCAAATGCTCTATTCCCTAAATCAAAGATCATTCTACTATCATTAGAATCAATAAATGAATAACTTTTGGTAGTCTGGATTTAAATATTCTGAATTGCTAACTTTGTCTTGAAGAAAAGTAAAAGAAAAAAGTCTGTCTTATACAAATCTGATGCTTTAAATATGTGATTGATAATGGTACTAATGGAAGAAGATGACCAAGGAGAAGTAAAAGGGAGAGGAAGAGAGAAAGGAGGAAGAGGTGCAGGAAGAGAAGAAGCCTATGGTAAGAGTAATCTGTCCTCTCCCTTAGACAAAGGTGTGAGTTCAGCTTCTCCTCCTTTGCTTCCTTTATTGTTTTAAGTAATGACTACTCCGTGTTTAGTATTTCTTGATTATTTCCTTCTTCATATTTTATGCTTTTTTTTCAAACATTGGGAAATCCTTAATGCTTATAGTTGGGGAGCAGGTTAGTGCTTGATACAAAAATTTTAGATTACATTTTCAGGAGAAGCATGTCATTGAAGCAGGAAGGTTAAGTGAGTATTATACAACATAATATGATAAAATATAATATAAAGGCTAAAAGGATGCTTATAAAATCCAAGTACAGACATAAAGCATATAGAAGCAGAGATTCTACACATTAAATAATATAACAGATTGGGGGATCATACCCAACAGATACTTCAGGAAAAAAAAAAAAAAAGATTACATTTGTTTTGCTCTGGTGATTGGAAAATCACAAACAAATTAGACATTTTAAATGCATCAAAACTAATAAAGCTTTGAAAACCTTTCCTTATTAAACTAGGTTAACAGTAGCAATTTAAAGTCTATTTCTGACAGCTCAAATACATTTTTTTTTGCCATGTAACAGGTTTGCAAATCTTAAATGGTTTCACATTTCTCTAAACCATAATAAGAGCATAATATGAATATTTAAGCAGCTTAGCTTTGATTTAAATATATTTGCTCAGGTTATGCTGGCAGCAACCCAAAATGTAGTGTAATACCCTCAAAGCTGGCAATCCCAAACTCATTTAAGAAAGCAGATAATATGGGCTAGCAGCATTAAAGCAAATAAAGTCAATTAATTTTTTTTCTTTATTTGTTTCTTCTAGCTTGAAATTACGAGG
Source organism: Orycteropus afer afer (assembly GCF_000298275.1). Taxonomy (NCBI): domain Eukaryota; kingdom Metazoa; phylum Chordata; class Mammalia; order Tubulidentata; family Orycteropodidae; genus Orycteropus; species Orycteropus afer. The sequence goes on along the minus strand of NW_006921674.1, from coordinate 10,249,226 downwards.
GATGGGTAAATCAGAAGATGAATTTAAAAAGGAAATTACTGAGAAGGAAACAAAAACAAAAACAGGATGAAAAACTCTGAAGCTGTTATTTCTTATTCTGTTCTTAATAACAGATTACAGTTGAATAGTAACACTATATATTGGAGGTCATTGAAATGCAGGAGGAGATTCATTTGAAAAACTTTAAAATACAGAAATTTAGTATATCATTTTCACGAGTAATATCCTAAACAAAGTTTTCAGTGCTAAAATGATACAGAAAGCTACATTTTTATATAACTGAAAGATGCCAAATAATTGCAAAAATAAAATCAGATAGTTTTATTTGATAACTGTTAATCATATGGTGTGAATTTTGATCACTTGTAGGTAAGACTATTAAGTGGTGAGAGAGTTCTACAGAACACATTAAAATATTGCAATCAGTTTCGTCACCCCTCTTAGACTCATTTTGGTTTACTTAGGGACTCTACTATCAGTTTCCTAAGATGGGGAGAGCAATCAAGGAGCCCAGTGAAATGGAATCCTAACTAGCTCTCCAATAAAAATACTAAAAAAAAACCCAAAAACCTACTGCCATCAAGTCAATTCCAACTTACAGCAATCCTATATACAGGACAAGGTAGAACTTTTCCATAGGGTGTCTAGTACCACAGATCTTTAAGGAAGCAGATTGTCACAACTTTCTCCCACAGAGTGGCTGATGGGTTCAAACCTCCAATCTTTTGGTTAGCAGACCAGTACTTTAACCACTGCATCACAACGGCTCCTCCATAAAAATACAATTTGCATTATTTGGTTTTTGCTTGGAAGCACTTCAATTGGGAGCTCCGGTAGCGTAGTGCCTAAGGCACTTGACTGCTAACCAGAAGTCTGGCAGTTCAAACCCACCAGCCACTCCTTGGAAGGAAGATGGGGCAATCTACTTCCATAGTGATACTGCCTAGGAAACCCAAGGAGGGGTCTCTGTGAGTCAGGGCCAACTCTATGGCACATAACAACAACAACAACAGGACTGACTCCACTTAAGGGTTGAGCAAACATCTTTCATGCTACCATCAACACCTTTTTCAGGAGCAAAAAATTACTCATATTGTAAAGTAGTTTTTGAGTAACTTGAAAGTAGTGTCTTAATTGGTACACTGAGAGCAGGAGCTCCCAGCTCTGGTTGTACACTGGGCAACTTTCAAAAAAATACTCATGCTTGTGCTGCAACCCCAGATCAATTAAATAACAATCTCTTTGAGATCATCCCAGATGATTCTACTATGCAGCCAAACTTGAGAACCACTCAAAAAGTTACAGTTAAAATGTTAATAGAGTTTTTACTATTGCTAAATAAAAGACTCTGGCCTTTAATTAAATCAGAGCATGATACTATGCTGATTATTAATACTAGAGCCATGTTTCTTAAAGAAAATGTTCAACAGATGGAGAACCATATGCTTTGCTTGCATATCCATATGCTCTGTTTCCATATATGTTTTTCAAAGTGCCATATTAGCCTTTGTGTCAGTCCTATAAGAAATATGACCTCTATAGTTCATGGATTGATTAATAGAAGGATATATCATTGACCCATCAAAATTGTATTTAAAAGGCATAATTATATATTTATATATATCCCATGATTTAAAATTAATAAAAATATTATTTCAAGCTGTAATTATCATTCATGGAAATATTTATTGAGATAAATTACTGGATATTAGCAAATATTTTTTAAACTTTAATAAATATGACGATACCTTGAGATGGAAATCAAAAGTGCCTCCATAGGAAAGGGAAAATAAAATAAAACAAAGTAGTGGGAAAAAAAAAAGTTCCTAGCTTTAATAAAAAATGACTGAAAAGGAAACAAACATTTGGAGGGCATACTCTCTAGCCATTTATATTAAATATTATTTCAACTTTCTACAAAACTGACAAAATACCCCTGTCAAACTATAAATGGGGTCTCAGAAAATATAATAATGTATTCAAGTTGTGCAATAACTAAATTAAAAAATAGGGTGCAAATCCAACTTTTACTCTGTACATTTTTACCACTCCATGCTGCCTCCACAAAAGGAGGCCTTTGAACAGTTAACTTCTGTAAGACAAAGGAAACAGGTATTTCTAAGGAAATTCTGTAATTAATTCAATTCAATTCAATAAATTTATTGACTGCTTAATATGATCAAGAAGGAGTCCTGGTGGTGCAGTGGTTAAGCGCTTGGCACTAAACAAAATGTCAGCTGTTTCCACCCACCAGTTGTTCCCCAGGAGAAAGATGGGGGCAGTCTGCTTCCATGAAGACTCACAGTCTTAGAAACCCTATGGAAAAGTTCTACTGTTTTGGAGTGCTAGAACCTATGAAAGATACAAGAATTTCTCTATGACTTTTCCCTTCAAAGGTATCACTATACAAATAATAATTGATGACACAAAGTATTAAAGGCTACAGAGAGTTACACCACATAACATATCATGGTACATACTTTGAAAGCGTAACAAAAAGGTTTATGGCCTCACTCATACAGACCATTTACTTACTAGCAAAATAAATGTTTTCTCTTTCTCTTCTGTACCTCAAGGAGCTCTGGTGGTGTAGTGCCTAAAGAATTTGACTGCTAACCAGAAGGCTGGTGGTTCAAGCCCACCAGCCACTCCTTGGAAGGAAGACTGGGCAATCTACCATCCGTAGTGATACTATCTCAGAAACCCAAGGAGGGGTCTCTATGAGTTGGATCCGACTCGATGGCAGTGACTTTGGTTTTCTCCATATACCTCAGAAATTAAGCCAACCAGAGTCTAGACCAGAACTCCCAAAGGTGGACTTGACAATTTCCCCCAACTCTGGAAACATATCCTTTATATGATCCTGAGACACCAAAATCTCTGGCATATTCAGTAGTATCCAAGCTGTTTCATTTCAAAAACTCCATGAAATGATTAAGTTAACAGAAAGACCGCACTGTTTTGATAACACATTGTCACATTTTAGTAAGGTGGTAACTGTTCAACTTACTGTGAATTCATTTAAAAAAGTCAACACTATTGTCTTTTTTTGTTTGTTTTTCACATTCATTTCTAAATTTATTATTACTAGAGCCACAGAACTTCATGTCATTTGGATATGATTTGTGATCTTCTAGATTTCTTTTGCTATCTGCATTACAAGGCCATGAACTAGATACTCTTTTAAAGGTTCTACATACATTACCAGAATTCCAGAATGGCTTCCAGCAGATTCAGTAATATTTGTTAAGTCTATTAATCAATGTACTACTATAACAGTAAATACATCAGAGTAATTTATAAGAAGAATAAAAAATTTATACTTTATGAGGAAGTCAAAATGTCCTTTAAATTTCCTTAGTTTTTACAGTTTCATCTTTGTATTGATTGTGTTTTTCAAGAATATTATGTACAAAGTTTCCCTATCAGGTAGTTTTCCTCTTTCATATGTTGAAATATTTATTTAAGGCATCCAAAATATCCAGAAAGAATTATTTCATTAACAAAGAAGTATTGATAGTAAACAATACATATTTTCTAAATATATATATATACACATACATACACACACACACATATATATATATAGAAAGCCTATAAATGTAATAAATTTAAATAAAAAAGCAAAGTTAATTAATAGATAATTGGACTTTGTAGAAAAGTAATCTGTTACTTTGATTCATTCTAAAAATACTGATTGAAACAATTTATCCTAAATTCAAATGTAAGTTATAATCATTGTTAATCAATATCATAATTCTTTTAATTTCATCACTTTGGCATTGTTTGCATGCCAAACATTCATAATAATAATAATAATAAAGAAACAGATATGAAGCCATCCAAGGAGCTCAAAATATTCAAATGAGAGAGTTTATGTTGACAAAATATTTGGATATGTAGTAAAGTTTTTTGGCATAATACTGGAAGTAAAATATTAAGATATTTTGAATATTTTACATAATAATCCACACATACATATATTAATATATTCAGTATATAATTATAAAATTGTAAATTTTCACTAATCTCTTAGAACATGAATTTATTAATAACTGAATACAAACTTGCATGCAAGACTACACAAAACATGCCAGCCCATTCACAATCATAACGAAATTAAAACCCTGTCACCCTGCTTGAGCAAATGATCTTCCTTCAATATCAGAATATCTGTGTTCCAGGCACTCACCAGATTTGCCTCTAACCTGAGTACTTTCTAAGCTTTTTCAAAAGTGCAGGTGGGATAGTCTGCATGTCAAAGGAACAGGCCACAACCACCTTTTGACTACTAATTAACATTATATTGTCAGATAATTGCATTACTCTTACAAAAGTCCAACCAAATTACTTCTTAGTAGTAAGCAATTATTAAAAGGAGATATTTTGAAATAATCAAATGTTGCTTCTTCTTCAGTAAAATCTACAATGTGGATGAACCTTGAAAACATTATGCCAAGTGAAATAAATAGTCACAAAGGATAGATATTGTACGATCCTACTTATATGGAATACCTAGAAGAGGAAAATATATAGAGACCAAATTTATTAATGGTTATGAGGAGTGGACTGAGGGGGAAAGAAGAAGGAGTCATTGTTTAAGGGGACTGAGTTTCTATTAAGGGTGATAGAAAATTTTGGAAATAGTGTCTATGGTTGAACATGATGAACACAGTTAATGTCACTGAGTTATACATGTAAAAAATGTTGATATAAAAATGTTTTGTTATGTATGTAATTGTTAAAGTCATTACTACCTCAATTGTTCAGTGTTCCTCCCGTGAGCCTTTTGTACACATGTTGAGTGCCGTCAAGTTGATTCTGACTCACAGAGACCCTATAAGGAGCTCTGGTGGTGTAGTGGTTAAGGTTACCAACCAAAAGGTTGGTAGTACAAACCCAAGAGCTGCTCTACACAAGAAAAATGAGAGGTGTGCTTCTGTAAAGATTTACAGCCCAGAAACCCAGTGGTGTTGCTACAAGTCAGAATCGACTGAATGGCAGGGAATTTTTAGTTTTGAGTCGTAGGAGACAATAGAACTGCCCCATAGATAGGGTTACATAGACTATAATCTTTAGGAGAGCAGATTGACAAATTCCTCATGCAGAGTGGCTGGTGGATGTCAATCACTGACCTTTTGTTAATAGTCCAGTGCTTACCCATTGCACCACCAGGGCTCCTCTTTTTAAATACATACGGAAACACAAAAAAAGTGTCTTCATTTCTCAGACCATTCCATATATTTCCATCTGTTTCATATTGTCCTGGCTTCCAGAAAGCCCAGAGCTAAACTATGTTTTGTGTTTATTTCAACTACAAAATTATATATTTGTCTAAAAACAAACAAAAAAAAACTTGAAAAATACAAAATAATGTCAAATAAAAGGTAAATAAAAATAAAAATTTTATTGTCTTATTCTATACCTTTACAAGCCAGGAAAATAATATCTTTTTAAATAAATGACTTGTTTTTGTAAGTGGCATCTATGTGATTCCTAGTGATATTAAAATTTATGTAATAAATCTGTGCCATTTTTTTCCTATGTCCTTATTTCTTAGTAAGAAAATATTTATTTCTTCTAAAAAATATTTATAAATGTCTCTCACATGTACTTGGTCAATTTTCCTATTAATTTACAAGAAAGAATTTTCCTTATAAATTCACAAGAATTCTGTACATAAGAATATTTGATTATTTATTTCAAATACATTCTTTCATTTTGTCTTTCAATAGACATTTGTTTCATGAACACTTATTTAATAAGGTTATTTTTCTCATGAATGGATTATATAATATTTCTTATATATTGATTTTTTTTTTCTAAACTATGAGTTCTTTTAACTTTCTGTTTGTCAACCAAAATGTTTAATTACAGTAACTGTGAGATGAAATGATTACAATACTTGTTCTTTTTATTTCCTAGATAACTTTTTAATGCTTATTTTTTATTTTAAGTATTATAAGAGTATATTTTAGGTGATTCAAAAAGTAAATTCATACTACTGTGTTCATTGAAATGCAAAGACTTCAATACAATTATTGCTATATTCATTATTTTACTATTGTAGAATCTTAAGCATTTGCCAACAACTTTGCAAATTATTTTTATTAATTACTTCTAAAATTATTCTATCATGAATTCTGAGAATATGATGGCATTAATGTATGAAATCCATTAATCCAGCAAATTAATAATGAAAATAGACTTTGTGCTCAAGATTTTGTTTCTATAAACTGGTTACTGTTTTAGTCTTTTCCCCTATATCTCATGAGTAACAGTTGTATGGTTTAGAGGTGGAAGAACTTTGAATCATGTTCTCAAACTGCTCATTTTTCTAATGAGGACTGTAAAACACTACAGATTAGGGGGTAACTCTGGTAGAACAATCTCAGAATCAGAACCCACATTTTTTCCAGATCCGGTATTCTCTGCACTCCATCATGAACCTTTATAAATTTAATAAAAGAAAAAGGCTTTATTTCACATGTTAATTTTCTAATGAAATCATTTTAATACATATGTCATATATAATTTCTCTAATTAATAATGTATGAATTATGGTTAAAACAATGATTATAAAATCATATCCTTTTGTATATTAAAAATTATATTTACATTTATCATTGCAAAAATATTAAAGCATCAGTAAACTTTGCTGGGGATATATCAGTTTCAGGCATGTTGTTGTTATTTGCCGTTGAGTTGGACCCTACTCATAGCGACCCCTCCTTGGGTTTCCGAGGCAGTAACACGACGGAAGTAGATTGCCCCATCTTCCTTCCGAGGAGTGGCTGGTGGGTTTGAATCACCAGCCTTCTGGTTAGCAGTCAAGTGCCTTAGGCACTATGCTACCAGAGCTCCCAGTTTCAGGCATGATCAGGTAAATTCTGATTGTCAATGTCATATGTATATTATTTAGTACCCAGTATCTGTCATCAAAAAGTCAAGATGAGTTAATAACTGAATAGACATGGACATTATATGTTCAGTTAGGCACATTATTTATCTAATATATTGATTATCTTACTTTACATAAAATGGAAATGGATAAAATACAGTGTTTCAGACAAGAAAGAGTATATATGTATATGTTGTTACGTGGCCTCAAGTCGGCCCTGACTCATAGCGACCCCTCCTTGGGTTTCCGGGGCAGTATTGCTTGGGAAGGAGCTCTGGTAGCATAGTGGCTCAGACACTTGACTGCTAACCAGAAGGCTGGCGGTTCAAACCCATCAGCCACTCCTCGGAAGGAAGATGGGGCAATCTACTTCTGTAGTGATACTGCCTAGGAAACCCAAGGAGGGGTCGCTATGAGTCGGGGCAGACTGGACGGCACATAACATCAACAACAATAATTGCTTGGGAAGTAGATTGCCCCATTTCCTTCCCAGGAGTGGCTGGTGGGTTTGAACCACCAGCCTTCTGGTTAGCAGTCAAGTGCCTTAGGCACTATGCTACCAGAGCTCCCTATATATGTATATATATACTCATATATATATTATATATATGTATATATATACTCATATTATATATTATAGTTCAAACCCCACCAGCCACTCCTCAGAAGGAAGATTGGGCAATCTACTTCCATAGTGATACCACCTCAGAAACCCAAGGAGGGGTCGCTATGAGTCGGGGCCAACTCAATGGCACATAACAACAACAAACAACATATAATATATTATATATATATATATATATATATATATACAACAAAATATATAATATATATTATATATATAATGATAAATTGTGGGATCTTCTTAAAACACAATTGAAATAAAACTGAAAGATTTAGAAGAACTGTACCATATATATATATGGAAGATAATAATAATATATAAATAAGAATTTTGAAAAATGTGACAGCAAGCATCAGTGCTTTCTTCTTCATTTATTTGCTAGGAATATAAACTAATTCTCAACTCAATCATTGCTTGCTTGGGAAACTATAAACATGCTTCCACTCTTCTTCCTTCACCGTCTATTCATACAGCAACCAATAATGCTTTTGAAGCTTGAGTCAGTTCGTCACCCCTGCTCAAAATCTTCCAGCCACTCCTCAACTCCCTTAAAAAACTATCCAAAATCCTCACAAGTGTCTATAAGGCCTTATTTCTGCTTCTCCCATCTTTCTTACTACTACTTTCATCCTTAATGGATATTGCTCATACTGCCTTCCCGAAATTCCTTAAATACTTGAGCTTATTCCAGGCTCAAAGCTTTTGCATTTGTTTTCAATTCCTAGAATGCTCTTCCCCATGTATTTACATAAATCCTTCCCTTGGTTCCTCAGTTCTCTGCTTAAATGTTCCCCCTTCAGAGAGGCCTGCTTTGACATCATGATGTGAAAGAATTTTACCTATCAACATTGTCCCCACCCCACCATCTCCTCCTCTTTCTTGTACTTCATTTTTCTTCATATATAGAACTCACCAAAATTTGACATTGTATGAATTTTAATTATTCTAACTGTCTTCACCACTACAAAAGTAAATTCTATGACAGCACAGCAGGGATTGGAACTTATCTGCCTTATTTCTATTCTATTCTCAACACCTAGAAAAGTGGCATAAAGGATGTGGCAAAAAGTAAGGGCTCAGTAAGTATTTACTTAATAAGTTATTAGTAGTTTGATTTTTATGCATTTATTTTTCTATTATTGTAACAACAACAACAACAACAAAACTCACCACCCAGTCAATTCTGATGCATAGTGAACCCAACCCCATTGGGTTTCTGAGGCTATAAATCTTTATGGAAGTAGATTGCCCCATCTTCTTTCCATGGAGCAGCTGGTGGGTTTGAACTATCAACTTTCTGGTTAGCAGTCAGATGCCGTAGGCACTGTGCCACCAGAGCTCCTTTCTATTATTGTAAGGAACATAAATTAATATATAATTGCCATTTGTCCTGTGAAATCCCTCAGATTTCTATTGAGTTTGAGCCTTATGAAATTCTTGTCTTTTTTGTGTATCAAATTTGGTCACATATCAGATATATCAAATATATGGTTCAACCTAATATAAATAAATAATGAAAGATTGCCTTAAAATTTTTATACGCTTTAGATAAATATGTACTTAGTTCTCCAGTATTTGGGGAATTAAACTTGACTGAAAAATTAACCAATATTGTCTTAGTTATCTGTTGCCTCACTGCCATCGAGTAGGCTCCGACACATAGCAACTCCTCCTTGGGTTTCTGAGGCAGTATTTCTATGGAAGTAGATTGCCTTGTCTTCTTTCCAAGGAATGGCTGGTGGGTTTGAACCCCAGCCTTCTGGTTAGCAGTCAAATGCCTTAAGTACTATACCACCAGAGCTCCTATATTTATCTAGTACTGCTGTAAAAGAAATACATCAAGTGGATGGCTTTAACAAACAGAAGTTTGTTCTTTCACAATATAAGAGGCTATAAGTTCAAATTCAGTATGCCAGCTCTAGAGAATGGCTTTCTTTTGTCAGCTTTGGGGTAAGGTCCTTTTGTGCTTTCAACATCTGTGGGCCCAGCATTCCTTGGAGATTTACATATGTCTTGGCATCAGTCTTCCACTGGGTCTAAAAGTTTCTCAGCACAGGGACCCCAGTTCCAAAGGATGTACTCTGCACCTGGAACTTCTTTCTTGGTAGTCTTCTCTGCTCACTTCTTTCTTCTTTTATCTCTTGTAAGATAAAAGGTGATACTGATCACACCCCGAGAAAATGTTACATTGGATCAGGGATATGACCTGATTAAAGGTGTTATTTCCCACCCTACTCCCCTTAAATCAGATCAGCGCTATAACTTGAGTAAGGGTATTACACCCCATCATAACCCTTTTAGGACTAATAGGCTGATCACATTAAATCCTATCACTACATAACTGCCAAATTACATCATTACATAACTGCCAATGAAAATCATGGTCAGCCAAGTACACAGATATTTTGGTGGGACACAATTCAATACATGAAAAATATCAAATCCAGGTTTTTGGTTGATTGCATGCTTGCTTTTGAGGTGTCTGTGTGATAAGACAGTAAGAATAAGAGAAACCAGCAGGTTTGTGTTATCTCCGTAAAGAAGAAAATCATATATCTAAGATTCTTTACTAAGTATATTTAAATTCTTAGGAAATAAAAGCTATAAATAATAGATTAAACTTATCATTTGAATGAAAATTTGTACCAATTTCTGCTGCATCGTAAGCAATCTACTGGACCTAGTTTATCTTTTCTGTTTATTTGGACACTCGTGACCCTGAAAGTTGGACCATGATGCTCTAACCCAAGGATACTCCCAGAGCTTCATGAGATTTTAAAGGGCTTTGTAGCCTTACACTCCTAGCTCAAAGGATAAGCTATTAAGGTCTGATATCTACTTTTTAAATGAATATGTGTTTCTCTATTTTGGGGAAAGGAGTATTGGGCCTACCTCCTTTTCTTAATCTGTATCTGTGACTTTTGGACAATCTCTTTGTGGCTGTCTGTAGAACCCTTTCTTCCTTTCTCCTAACCTGTAAATAAACACTTCAAAATACTTCAAAAAAACAGACTATTTAGGTTTATTAGACTTGAGTTTATATAAGAATAGATAGATTTTCAAAGTACCTCTTTAAAGTATCAACTTTTTCTCCAAACCAAAAACCAAACACACTGCTGTTCAAGTCATATATTACTCAAAACGACCCCTCCTTGGGTTTCTGAGGTGGTATTACTACAAAAGTAGATTGCCCAACCTTCCTTCTGAGGAGTAGCTGGTGGGTTTGAACCACTAGCCTTCTGGTTAGCAGTCAAATACCTTAGGCACTATGCTACCAGAGCTCCCTTTGTCCAGTCAAATGATTATATAAAGAAATAGAGGCCCAGAGAAAGGAACTGATTTTCCCACAATCACTTTGCTGCCTACTAACTTCTGATCAGTACAGATTTGAGAAAATAATTGATTCGCAGTCTCAATTGGCAAAATGGAATTTAGTTCCTTTTCCATAAATCACTTATTAGACAGTGCTTCAGATTTCAGGCCCAGACGATCTTATAAAATATATTCATAATTTTATTTTGGTGCTAAAATATATGGACAGTTTAATGCTTTAAGTCAAAACTATATTTGACAAATATAAAACATACAGTACAGATTTTGGAAATAAAGAGATTACTGCCCAAACTCTTGTTAGGAAATTTGAGGAAAGCCTATGTAAAACATAAAAACAACAGTATATGCCATATCAGGTAGACTAAAACAGAACATAATGATATGATCCATGCTTCTAATGGACTACAAAAAATCAATGAGCCCATATTTAATCTGGCTTCCAAAACAACTAATTCAAGCCTGAAGTATAGCGTATAAAATAAAGTGTTCATAATGGACATGCCATACTCTATACTAGTTTGGAGTTCACTTTTATTTTATTTTATTTGTTTGTTTTTTATTGTTATTTGGGTGAACATTTATGGAGCAAATATGTTCTCTAATCAACAATTCTTACATTTTGTTTTAGGACATTCATTGTAAGCCCCACAATGTAACAGCACTCTTCCTACTTCCTCCCTGTGTTCACTTTTAATGAGTGCACTTTTTTTTTTTTTTAAATAGCAACAATGACTAAGTATTAAAGGGAAGAAGATAGAGTAACAAAAGGTCTGGGAACTATGCTATAGACTGGTTTAATTTTGAAATCTTAAATAAATAAAGAGAAATGATATCTAAATATGTTTCATGAGCAATGGGAAATACTCTTCTTTGACTGTGTTGTTATTGTTAAGTGCCAGTAAGTCAGTTTTGACTCATAGCAACCCTATGCACAATAGAATGAAACAATGCCTGGTCCTGTGCCACCCTCACAATCATTGTTATGCATGAGCTCATTATTGCAGCCACTGTGTCAATCCATCTACCTGAGAATCTTTCTTTTCTGTTGACCCTCTACTTTACTAAGCATGGTATCTTTCTCCAGATACTCCTGATAACATGTCCAAAGTATGAGAGGCAGAGTCTTGTCATCCTCACTTCTAATGAGCATTCTGGCTGTACTTCTTCCAAGACAGATTTGTTTTTCTTCTGGCAGTCCATGGTGTATTCAATATTCCTCACCAACATCATAATTCAACTGCATCACTTTGGCTAAATATCAATTTAGGGACTTAGGGAAATATTTTCTAACAACTTTCTATGAATTGCCAAGCAAAGAAAGGGCTCTAAACCAGGTACTTTCCCATCATTTGTTCATATGTCCCTCAATGACCATTTATCTGTAAGAGGTATTGTACAAAAGATACCTGATTTGAACTACATGGCAGCTGAGTGCCTTCTGGTTTTGGTGTGTGTAGAAATCTACAGATTTCTAGAACTCTGTGAAACTTACATTCTTACATGTGTTTAATATACATACATATATATGGTAGCCTTAAATGAGTAAGATATATGATTACAGCTTCCCAATTACCTGTTTAAACTATTTATAATCAAAATTCCTGAAACCTGGTATGCACTCTTTATAATCATCAAGCATATGAGATCCAGAAGACAACATTTGCCCAGAGATAGAGCTAGGCAAGTGGAGGGGATGGGAAGGAAGAAAGAAGGGAAGAGGTGCGCACAGGGAGGAAGTGGAAAGGCTGCTGTTACAGTGTGGAGATTGCAGTAAATGTCACAAAACAGAATAGGCGTGGATTATTGAATGGAAAACCAATTTGCTCTGTAAACTTTTACGCAGATCACAATAAAAAAGAAAAAAGTTCTTGAAACTCATTGTTCTAAGAACATCAAAAGAGCAAAGTATCTCAGATAAGCCTCTATTTTGAAACAGATGTTAATCTGAGGGGAAAAAAAAATTGGACTAAGAATTATTGGATCAAATTCACCTAGGAAGATATGAAGTTTATAACTAGGCTTCTTCATTGAAAATTTGTATAATGGGGCACAGCTTCCTAGGAGAACATGTTTTAAGCTTTAAGGTCCTTCTTGCAACAATTTTTCTCCAAGTCCCCAAGATTCTGATTTCCCTTGACCTTCCTCCACTGCAATGAAAATCACTGCTTTAGAAAGCCATTCTTATTGAAAGAAATGCATTATAAGCCTCAAATATGTTGGATAGGGAGCTCTGGTGGCATACTGCCTAAGGCATTTAACTAACCAGAAGGCTGGTGGTTCAAACCCACCAGCCACTCCTCAGAAAGAAGATTGGGCAATCTACTTCTGCAGAGATACCACCTCAGAAACCCAAGGAGGGGTCTCTCTGAGTCAGAAATGACTAAGAGGCAGTGAGTTTGGCTTTGGATGTGTTGCACTAAAGAAAAAAAGTAGAGAATCACTCTGGTATATTCATGAAGTCTTTTCCATGTTAAATTTGTCATGTTGTTGTTGTTGGGTGCCGTCGAGTCAGACCGACTCATAGCAACCCCTCCTTGGGTTTCTGAGGCGTATCACTATGGAAGTAGATTGCCCCGTCTTCCTTCTGAGGAGTGGCTGGTGGGTTTGAACCACCAGCCTTCTGGTTAGCAGTCAAGTGCCTTAGGCATTACGCTACCAGAGCTCCAATTTGTCATAGTAAAGAGCAAAGACAGTAGGTGATTGAAGTGACTCTAACCAAAACCAAATTCACTGCCTCTAATCGATTCCAACTCATAGTGATCCCCACTGGTTTTCTGAGATGGTAAATCTTTATGGAAGTAAATTGCCCAGTCATTCTTCTGTGGGCTGGTGGGAAGTGACTCTAGTAATATATAAGTGACATTTCCATACATTCTCTCACAAAAACACTAATAAAAACATGTATGTTGGTTGTTTTAGAAATAGTTTTGACATTTAATCCAGCTGTCCTTCAAAGTTCAGGATTTTTAAGGGCAATTTTTAAAATATATGGTTTGTTTGAATGACGTTATTCTCCCTAAGAAGTGATGATAAAAGTAAACTATAAATTTGTTGTCCTTTCCCAAGGCTTGTTCAGATATATGTCTTGTCAGTGAGAGCTTGATTATTCAGTATGATTAAGTTTTTTCACATGAGTATTACCTTATACTACCAAAACTATAATGTTTAAAAGAAAGATATCACCACTAAAAAGGACAGGCATGTATGTTATTTAAATCTGTTTACTGTAACAAAATACTGTTTTATGTTATTCTACATCTGAAGGATTTGTTTTGTTTGTTTGTAATGAAGTATAGTGATTAATTGTATAGATCTCATGGCCATCAAGTCAATTCTGACTTATAGCAGCCTGCCACTGGGTTTTCAAGGCTATATAATTTATGGAAGCAGACGGCCTCCTTCTTCTTCCTTGGAGCAGGTGGTGGGTTTGAACCACTGACCTTTCAGTTATCAGCCAAATGCCTTAACCACTACACCACCAGAGCTGCTTTTACTTGTATAGACAGCAGAATGAAAATATTCATATGTCATAAATAATCCATAAAATTATAACTTAAAAAATACACAAATTTTGCTATCAAAAGCATGCTTCTAAATTTGAAATACACTATCATTCAATTTAATTTGGTTCAGTAAAGAGTTTATTCTACCCAAATAGATAAAGAATACAATATGAAGGTACCAAAGATGAAATCACTAGACCCCATTTCTATGTGTACAATGACAGGAAAAATTATGTAAGTCCTAGAATCTGAAGAAGTCTATCACAGTTACATTCGTTAATGTGTCAACTAGAGGTGGAAAAATTTGCTACAGCCCAGGTGCTGTAAAATTGCAAGACTGTTGTCAAGTCAGTCAGTCAGCACTGGTCTGGGTCCATAGCCCACACCAATTAAATTTGTTGGTCCATTATGAAAGAGAAATAGACACAGGAGAATAACTAAGGCTATGGAAAGATGAAAGGAAATTGGTGGAAGATCAAAGGGACAATAGTTTCTAAAGTGGTTGCAAGTGGATTTTTGAAATGGCTGTCCCTGGAGTGCAAGCTGAGCATTTAAGCTGTTAAACCAGACTGAATAAGATGTAGAGGGAATATGAGTACAGAGGACTAGGAGGAGAAGATAAATGAGAAAGGCAGTCTGGTGGGGAGAGAGTAAAAGAGGAGGAAGGATAAAATGTAATGTTCACAGAAAATATGTTCAAAGTGGAACACTTTTGAGTAATGATAGAAACTAAGAGCACAATTGGCAGGTAGCAGAGACTGAATAGAGACAATGGCCACAGGGTTTTAGATAGTAAACAATGAGAGGCAGGTGCTCAGGGATCATCAGCATTAGCCTAACTCTTCAAAACAATGACAAGAGAAAGGCATTGTGGAAGACAACCAAATCCTGAAGTTACCCAAGAAAAGGAAAGTGAGAGAGCAGAGATCAAGGAGGGGTTTAGCCAATCTCTAGGCTCCATGATTTTCAGGGAATTGATGGCGGAGCAGCCTGCACTGGAAAGGGATCCTATGGGTGTTGTCATATTTTAGATAATGTGAGGAGGATGAAGAAATGTCTGAAGAAATCTTCAGTCTGAGGGGCAGTTTCTTCCCAACAGAATGAGACTGATAAATAAAAGATGGGGTAGAGGGGCCTCTTGGTCAGAGTCGGCAAGAGGTGAAAAAAACAGGAAGATATGATAGTAAGACAGGAGAAGCTTTTATCCAAGGGTGGAAAATGCTCATACGTTGGTACAGAGACAGAAAATCGTGCATAAACTAAAACTAGTAAATGAAGAAGCTTTTAGAACAATCAGTCATGAGGGTCAAGAGGGTACCCTTCTTTTTTTTGTCACTTGAAAAAGCACAGTTTTTTAATAAAAAGGACTGCATCACTAAATTAGAAATTATTAGTTGTGGAAAAATTGTGTGATCCTATACCAAATAAACAATTAAGTTGAACTTTTTAAATACATTGAAAGGATATTGTGAATCAGGGTCCTTAACACTTTTTAAAGAAAACTAGAGCTCAGCAGTCATCACAGGCTATAATAAAATTTGTGGAGCCAGTGCTTTCTCTCCTCATTCAGAAATCTTAATAAATTTTACAAATAGTATCTTTTAAATCATATTTTCAAATTGTCAAGTGTGAAGATAAAACATTTTGACAAAATTGACTGTATTATATAACATAAACTTAAATATTTCTTTAAAAAATATTAATTTAACAAGCATGTGAATAAATAAAGGTGTAACTGCCATCCAGACCTTATCTCAGTATATATGAAATATTCTTCCTTGACAAGGAAAAAAAATAATTAATAATACAACATCAGATTAAGATATTATGAATTTTATTTGATATAGTACAAATTTTTACTGCAATAATGGGCTCAAGTATAGCAAAGATTGTGAGGATAGTGTACAACAAGGCAATGTTTCATTCTGTTGTAAGTCAGAGCTGACTTGATGGCACCCAACAACCACCTGATTTCTGGAAGAAAGGTGTGGCAAAAATCTGCTAATGAAAACCCTATCGATCACAATTGATTTGTCCACAACTAACCATGAAGTTAGCATAGGACCAGACAGTATTTTCTTCCATGGTGCATGAGGTTGCCATGATTTGGGGCTGACTCCACAGAAACTAATAATGACAACAACCACGTTCCTAGAATAAATAATCAAGAAAAAGCCAAAACTGTTATCAGGCTTTAGTTTAACATTTCAAGTATATGCAAAAATCCAACAGACCTTCTCAATTAAAAGTTTCATAAATAATTTTATTGATATATAATGAAAGTTGAAAGTTAAATAGTCACTTTTAAATGATTTCTTAAAATATTTCCTTGCTTCCAAAATTAACTTGACCCACATCAGATTCATTATTGCCTTGGGAGATATGGCTTAACAAAACTGAATGACCTTAATAAAACTCAGAAACATGTATCCACTTATTTGCTCCTCAGGCATAATCACAGTGTAAATAAATTATTAATTTTGATGCATTCTACTTTCTCCATCAGTCACTAGATGCTCTTTATGACATTATTTTTATATGTAAATTAAAATTAAATGGTTTAGTTTTTGAGATAAATATTTTCCATATTTAGAGATGTTTTCCTTCTTTCACTTTCTTTCAAGTGAGGTGTTTGAGTTTTGAAAAGAAAAAGCAATACCATATGTTATTCACTTTGCTATTAGCTCCCCTTGTTTCTTTAGTGTGTCTCCACCTCTTACCCTAAGTCCTTTTTCTTCAAGATTATTTTCATAATTTACTATTTAAAAGTAGGAACCAGCCAATCGCCAGTTGATCACTCTGTGATGAAGCTTTATTGGAACACAGTTGTTCTATTCATTATGTATTAGGAATGGCTGCTTTTGTGCTACAAAAGTAGGGTTGACTAGTTACTACACACGCTGTGTATTTCACAAAGCGAAAATATTTACTATCTGGACCTTTGCAGAGAGTATTTGCCGACTCCAAATCTAGTTCCAAAGAGGTTCCCCATTAATCCGTCCTTCTGTCACTTTTTGTGTCTTACACTTCCTTCTAAACCTTGCATCAGCATATGCTGAAACTGGTTTGAATTTCTGGCAATTCCCTGTAGATATACTGCTAAAACCATTTTTTAATTATTTCCACGAAAATTTTACTTGTGTGTGATGCTAAATGATATTGTTCAATAATTTCTGCATTCTCTTGGATCACTTTTCTTTGGAATGGCCACAAACATTGATCTCTCTCAGCATATGTTGTTGTTGTTATGTGTCTTTCAAGAACTCTGGCATGTTAGGCAACTCACAAGCTTCAGACATATCTGTGGCCAAAACCATGGATTTGTACCATTCTTTCCTGCCATCTTGGAATATGTATTAGAGCTTAAATAGAATTTAAGGACTTGGTTTGTGGAAGATTGACATATACACAGCAGGAGCTTTAACTCCATTTCCAATCTTGCCATAAATTCAGATGCCATTTGAGGGTTTTTTTTGTTTGTTTGTTTGTTTTTTTACCATTAAACTAACAATGTGGCTATGTACCACAGTCTAGGACAAACATAGGGAGGGGTAGTTTGTCCTTAGGAAAAGTGTGGTTGGAAGTAGATTATGCTCACACAAGTAACTAAAGAATTTGCTTGGATATGTCATTATCCAATTTAAATTAAGTGTTGGAGTCCTAGTATTGTCCTGTAGCCACTTCGTGGTTATGATTCAGGGCAGTGTGGTAATGACTTATACTGGGACTACCACAAAACCAGGTGGTCAAGCCCCAGAACCCAATCCTGTAATCTTTTTTAATCTTCAACTGTGTAAGTATCCCAATAATGGTCCTTTCCCCACTTCTGTAGTGCTGCCTGAGACAGTGAAGAATTGATTTGCCACTAATCATGATTTTGGGATGATTTTCATTGTACTCTATCAAATGTAATGAACAGCATGACTGTGATTCAGTGGACTCCATTAATCTTCTGTACTGTGTACATGCTGATGGTCTTTGTTTTGTTTTATCCTAAGGTTTAATAAAAAGCTATCTATAAAACATTTGAATCTGGGGTCTTTTTTGCCCCTAACACAGAACTTAGCCAGTATTTCTGCCCTCTTTAATATTATTCCCACTACTCTTGTACCTTGAAGCTAGACTCCTGCACAAGAATTAGAAAATCTGTCCAGCCCACCCTTTTTCTTCCATCTTCCAAGGCTCAAGTATATACATCCTTTCACTACAAAGAAAGACAATTACAAACTTAATAAACATGGCAAAGTTACAGAGTTGATGAAATATTACTAAGGTCTTACACTCTTTATGCCTAAGTCAAAAAATAACTTGATTCTTAGACGTTGAGCAATGATGCTCTGCTTTTTATTCCTTAAGGTAGAGTTTCCCAGGCCTCTTTTATGTGCTCTGTAACACCAGCAACAAAAGAAATCATATAGACTCTTTATTTTATAAAGCTTTTTTCAAACCTGAGAGCCAATCAAGATTGAATTATAGGTGTTTTGTTGTGTCAAGTGGATAAATCACATTCAAACTGAATAACACAACATTTTCAGTAGCATAAGGATTTCCAGTGTATTGAACAATGAAAAAATAAAATACTGGTTCCTCACTTTTGAGATTAGATTACTGCCATTGAGTCTATTTTGACTCATAGTGACCCCTCCTTGGGTTTCTGAGGCAATTATTGCTACAGAAGTAGATTGCCCAGTCTTCCTTCTGAGGCTCCTCACTACATACATGAAAAACACTATGCAGATCTTCTAGGAAAATGTGATTATTTTTCCTAATATTTTTGTATTAAAAGACAGAACCTTATATGCCCTCCTTCCCGGAGGTCCAGACTGGCAACAATCCTGAGGTGTCAGGGGACAGACTCTAGACTACTCACAGGTAGGGAACAGGAGACTGGCTTTTTTAAAAGAGTTAAGCTTAGAGAGAGGATAAAGATATTCCAAAACCAAACCCATTACCTTCAAGTGGATTCTGACTCACAGCAATCCTATAGGACACAGTAGAACTGCTCTATAGGCTTTCCAAGGTTGAAAATCTTCACAAAAGGATATTGCCACATCTTTTTCCCATGGACTAGCTGATGGGTTCAAATTGCCAATCTTTTGGTTAGTGTTGTTTTTGTTAGGAGTAGTTGAGTCATTTCTGACTCATAAGAGATCATGTGTACAACAGAAAGAAGCACTACCCAGTCTTGCACCACCCTCACAATTGTTATGTTTCAGCCTATCACCATAGCCACTGTGCCAATCAATTTCATTGAAGGCCTTCCCCTTTTTTGCTGACCCTCTGCAAAGCATGATATCCTTCTCCATGGACTGGCCCTTCTGATAACATGGCCAAAGTAAATGAGATGAAGTCTGGCCATTCTCACTTCTCAGGAGCATTCCAGTTATACTTCATCCAAGACAGATTTGTTTGTCCTTCTGGCAGTCAATGGTATTTTCAATATTCTTTGCCAATATCATAATTCAAATGCATCAGTTCTTCTTTGGTCTTCCTTAATCATTGACCAGCTGTCACATGCATATGAGACTATTGAAAATGCCATAGCTTAGGTCAGGCACACGTTAATCTTCAAAGTGACATAATTTTTTAACACTTTTTCCCAGTGCAATATGTTATTCGATTTCTTGACTGCTGCTTCCACAAGCATTGATTGCGAATCAAAGTAAAATGAAATCCCTGACAACTTCAATTTTTTCTCCATTAATCATGATATTGCTTATTGGGCCAGTTGTGAGGATTTTCGTTTTCTATATGTTGAGGTAAGGAGCTCTGGTAGCATAGTGACTAAGGTATCTGACTGCTAACCAGAAAGTTGGTGGTTCAAACCCGCCAGCCACTCAGCAGAAGCAAAACTGGACAATCTACTTCCATAAAGATTAACCACTTTGGAAACCCAAGGGGGGTTGTTATGAGTTGGAATCGACTCGATGGCAGCGGGTTGTTTATTTAATGTTGAGGTGTAATCCATACTGAAGACTACAGTCTCTGATCATCATCAGTAAGTGCTTCAAGTCATCTTCACTTTCAGCAAGCAAGGGTTGTCATCTGCATATCACAGGTTGTTAAGGTTCTTCCTCCAAACTTAATGCCACGTTCTTCTTTATACAGTCCAGTTTCTTGGATTATTTGCTCAGCATGCAGATTGAATAAGTATGGTGAATGGAGACAACCCTGACACACACATTTCCTGATTTTAAACCATGCAGTACCCCTTGTTCTGTCTGAATGACAGCCTCTTGGTCTAAGTACAGGTTTCTCAAGAGCACAATTAAGTTATCTGAAATTCCCATTCTTCTCAATGTTATCCATAATTTTTTTTATGACTCACACAGTAAAATGCCTTTGTATAGTCTTTAAAACACAGGTTAACATCTTTCTGATATTCTCTACTTTGAGCCAAGAGCCACGAGACATTAGTGATGATATCCCTTGTTCCAGATCCTCTTCTGAAATTGGCCTGAATTTCTGGCAGTTCCCTGTCAATGTACTGCTACAACTGTTTTTGAAATATTTTCAAGAATATTTTACTTGTATGTAATATTAATGATATTGTTTGATAATGACTGCATTCTATTGGATCATCTTTCTTTGGAATGGGCACAAATATGGATCTCTTCCAGTGGATTGGCCAGGTAGCAATCTTTCAAATTTCTTGGCATATATGAGTAAGCACTTCCAGCACTGCATCTATCTATTGAAACATCTCAATGGGTATTATGTTTGTTAGTAGTCTAGTATTTTAACCATTGTGCCATGAGGGCTCCACATAAAAGTATTAACCAAAACCAAACCTAACCTATTGCCATCAGGTCAATATAGCAACATATAGGACAGAGTAGAACTGCCCCATAGTGTTTCCAAGGCTGTAAAACTTTATGGAAAGAGATTGCCTCATCTTTCTCCCATGGACCAGCTAGTGGATTCAAACCACTGATCTTTTTATTAGCAGTTAAATGCCTTAACCACTGAGCCACTGGAGCTTCTTGTAAAGGTATCAGTGTCTACAAAATGAAAGATAGGTAAAAGCATTGCAAACTAACATTTTTCCATCTATGAATCTTCAGGAAAATTACAAAGAAAAAAACATCTTCTGGAATCTGGTAAAGATTACGGGCTTTTATGTCTAAGTCTGATGAGAACAGAGTCCAAAAAATCATACAGATTTAGGAGCAAGCACAGAATGAAGAAGCAATGCATTGTAAATCTGGGAGAAGGATGTTGAGCTTCTCTAGGCCTTCAAATGGAAGTATGGGTAAATGTACCATTATGTCCTACAGCAGAGAAGCACCCCAGATGGATCTAATCATTAATTTCAATTCTTTCATCTGAAAAAAAAAAAAAAAGGAAATGTAGTTGGTGGACAACCCATATGGGTGCAGGTTCTAATACACAGGCAAAAAGATGCACAGCTTTCAGTTCCTCAGTCCAGTTACTTCTAACTGGCCATAATAATCTTCTTCAAATGATTTTCTTTCATAGTTGACCAGTCCTAGAATTGGCTAATTAACCAGATCGACTGTGCATTTGTCTTAGGGTCCTTGTGGCTCCAAACCATTGGGTAAAGAAATAGATTCAAGTGCCTCAGAAGGATTATCTTAATTACCGATTAACTTAATGCACTGAACAAAATTACAACTTTTAAATTAGAACTGGCTCACTTCTTAATAAAATCTAGTAGTTCTCTGCAGTTTTTTTTTTTTTTTTTTACATCATGCTGTATCACACCTGAATTTGTTGAATTTCTATCTACTTTCATATCGACTATTTCCTAGTGTTTTATTGGTTTCACAGATTCTTTTGCAAGTACTTTTCTAGGAAAAGATTATTTTTCTTTGATTCCACATCATTTTTCTGCAACTGCATATGTATGATCTTGCACACATTTCTTGGTAATTATGTTATTTCATCCCTGGTACCTACTCTTATTTATTTATTCCATAAGCATTTCAATATCATCACTGAGGTAGTGATCTACCACTTGAAGCATGATTGTCATAGTTGCAAGGCTGTAAAATTTCTCTCACTAGTTGTCATGAAACAGATGAACATCCTTCCAGGAATTTTTCAAGAACTCACAAGATTCCACCTGTGATTGCTATGTTCAGCTTGGTTAGGCTATGATTCTCAGTGAGTTGGCAGACATTGAATTACTTGCTCTTCCTTGGTATAATATAATCAGCTTCCATGATGTGATCTTATGAGGTCAGCCAATCAATTGAATGGGGAATTTCTATAGGGATATGGCTTGCCTTCAGTATATAAATGGATTTTCTGCAAAACTCTCAACCTTGCATTCTTCTCGTTGCCTGACCTCGAGTTCTTGAGATAAGCCTGCAGAAATTTTCAGCCTGTCTCCTGACCCATAGATATTAGATTCACTAGCACCCACAACCCTGTGAGACAGCAGAGGTCTCAGCTTGCTGCCAGACCCACAGATTTAGAACGTGTCAGCTCCTGCAATTGTGTGAGCCATTTTCCTTGAAGTAAATATCTCTGTATATATGTTTCACTGGTTTTTCTTCTCTAGAGAGCCCAGGGAATTCTGGTGGCATAGTGCCTAAGGCATTTGACTGCTATCCAGAAGGCTGGTGGTTCAAACTCACCAACCACTCCTTGGAAGGAAAACTGGGCAATCTACTCTGGTAGAGACTCTGCCTCAGAAATCCAAGGAGGAGTTGCTATGAGTTGGAATCGACTTAACAGCAGTGAGTTTGGTTTTTGGAGTAAAGAACCCAGACTAAGATAACACCTAAGACAAAATAATACTATTCTTCAAAAATTATATTTAAGCTCAAGGTAACAATGTATACCCTTATAACTCAAAGTTCTAGATGTCCTTCTTAAAATAATCTCACCATTAGTGAGATAACTACCTATAATACCTGCATCTCATAGGGATATTTTCTCTTTTTTTTTTTTGTTGTCTTTTAACTGTAATGTTTTGCGCCTATATTTTAAAATTAATGTTCAACATATAAATTCATATGTATGATGACTTTAATAAAAGAAACTGAAAAGAAGGGAAATGTTTATCGGAGGCAGTAGAGTCTTATGGAAAGACTCTATCTGTGGAGTCAGAAAATGCTGGGTTCAAATGTCTATTTGAGTGAATTGGGACAGTTTACTTAGCTTTAAAATTCAGTTTCATCATGTAAAGAGGAAATTAGGGAAGTTTTTCTTATAGGATTATTGATAGGATAAAACGAGATCATATATGTATAATGGAGCCTATGAAGCACTAAACAGCAGCCACAACTATGCCTTCCTTCTCAGACTACAGATTCTAATCTGACCTTTTTGCACAGAGTTGTAATTTTTGTTCATATGCATCCAGTTATACTATCCCTGCTTATTAGCATAAAATTAACTGGGGAAGAGATTGGTGCCTAAAATAAAGACAAATATAAGTAGGCTTGTTTCTAAGACGGTTTCCATGGAACAATGAACAGCAGGGATATTGCATGTGATATAAAATAAAAAAAAAAAAAACTCACTGCCATCGAGTCGAATCGACTCATAGAGACCCCTCCTTGAGTTTGCTATGCGGTATCTTTATGGAAGCAGATTGCCCAGTCTTCATTCCAGGGAGTAGCTGGTAGGTTTGAACTGCAATGCATGTGATATAAACATATATAAATCAAGTCAGACTTTCAAGAAGTAAGAACACTCAGTGCAACAGACAAGGTGGGTCAGCAAGCTTTGGTTGTATACTGAAAGGAGCTGAGCAACTATTTAAGGTATCTTTGTTACCTAATTTTCAACCTAGGCTTAGATGTTCTGAGTTAAAAATGGAACTTATGGTAACTGAAACTTGGATGACCTAAAATATGAAAAACTATCATTATTCCTGAAACTTTTTCTTGAATGGAGAGTAACTACAACAAATAGAAGAAATGATGAAATAAAAGAACTGAACAGAAGATTTCAAAGGGCAGTTTAAGAAAACAAAGTAAAGTATTATAATGAAATGTGCAAAAACCTGGAGTTAGAAAACCAAAAATGAAGAATACACTTGGCATTTTTCAAGCTGAAAGAAGTGAAGAAAGAATTAGCTTCAAATTGTGATATTGAAGGATTCTATAAGCAAAATATTGAATGATGCATGAAGTATCAAAAGAAGATGGAATGAATACACAGAGTCACTGTATCAAAAAGAACTGCTCAATGTCTAACTATTTCAGGAAGTACCATATGATCAAGAACCAATTGTACTGAAGGAAGAAGTCCAAGCTGCACTGAAGGAATTGGAGAAAATCAAGGAACTGATGAAATAATCATTGAGATGTTTCAACAAATGGATGCAGCGATGAGGTGCTTACTTATTTATGCCAAGAAATTTAGAAGACAACTACTTGGTCAAATGACCAGAAGATATGAGTATTTGTGCCCATTCCAAAGAAAGATGATCCAAAAGAATGTGAAAATTATCAAACAATATTATTAATATCACATGCAAGTAAAATTTTGCTGAAGATAATTAAAAATGGCTGCAGCAGTATATTTACAGGGAACTTCCAGAAATGCAAACTGGATTCAGAAGAGGATGTGGAATGAGTAATAACACTGCTAATGTCAGATGGATCTTAGCTGAAAGCAAATAATACAGGAAATATGTTTACCTGCATTTTATTGGCTATGCAAAGGCATTTGACTGTGTGGATCATAACAAATTATGGATAACATTTCAAAAAATGGGAATTCCAGAACATTTAATTGTTCTCATGAGGAACCCACACATAGAACAGAACAAGAAGATACTGCATGGTTTAAAATTAGGAAGGGTGTATGTTAGTGTTGTATCCTTTCACCATACTTATTCAATTTGTACTGAGGAAAAAATCTAAGCCTCAAATTGCAATATTGAAAGACTCCATGGGCAATACCTTGAATGATGAAGGAAACATCAAAAGAAGATGGATGGAATACACAGAGTCATTATACCAAAAGGAATTGGTAGATGATCATCTATTTCAGGAGGTGGCATATTAAGGAAAAAGTCAAAGCTGCACTAAAGGAATTGGGGAAAAACAAGGCTCCAGGAATTTACAGAATACCCATTGAGATGTTTCAACAAATAGATGCCTCACTGGAGGCAATCATTCGGCTATGCCAGGAGATTTGGAAGACAGCTAACCTGGCCAACTGCTGGAAGAGATCCATATTTGTACCCATTCCAAAGAAAGGTGATCCCACAGAATGTGGAAATTATCAAACAATATCACTGATATCACATGCAAATAAAATCTTACTGAAGATAATTCAAAAATGGTTGCAATAGTATACTGACAGAGAACTTCCAGAAGTGCAGGCTTGATTCAGAAGAGGACATGGAACAAGGAATATCATTGCTGCTGTCCTATGGACCTTGGCTGAAAGCAAAGAATACCAGAAAGATGTTTACTTGTGTTTTCCTGACTATGCAAAAGCATTTGATTGTGTGGATCATAACAAATTGTGGATAACATTGAGAAGAATAGGCATTCCAGAACACTTAATTGTACTCATGAGGAACCTGTACATAGACTAAGAGGCTGTCATTCAAACAGAACAAGAGGGCACTGCATGGTTTAAAATCAAGAAGGGAGTGTGTCAGGGTTGTATCCTTTCACCATACTTATTCAATCTATATGCTGAGCAAATAGTCTGAGGAGCTGGACTATATGAAGAAGAACATGGCATCAGGATTGGAGGAAGGCTCATTAACAACCTGCAATACTCTGATGACTCAACTTTGCTTGCTAAAAATGAGGATGACTTGAAGCACTTACTGATGAAGACTGAATAATACAGTCTGAAGTAGGGATTGCATCTCAATATTAAGAAAACAAAAACCCTCAAAACTAGACCAATAAGCAGCATCACAATAGATGGAGAAAAGATTGAAGTTGTCAAAGACTTCATGTTACTTGGTTTTGCAGCCAAGGCCAATGGAAGCAGCAGTCAAGATATCAAAAGACGTATTGCATTGGGAAAATCTGTTGCAAAGGACCTATCTCAAGTGCTGAAGAGCAAAGGTATCTCCTTGAAGACTAAGATGCACCTAACCTGAGCCATGGTGTTTTCAATTGTCTCATATGCATGTGAGAACTAAACAATGAATAGGAAGAGCAAAGAAGAGTTGATGCTTTTGAGTTATGGTGTTGGCAAAGAATGCTGAAAGTACCATGGACTGCTAAAAGAACTAACAAATCTGTCCTGGAAGAAGTACAGCTGGAATGCTACTTAGAAGTGAGAATGGCCAGACTTGGTCTTACTTACTTTGGCCATGTTGTCAAAACAGACCATTCTCTGGAGAAGGATGTCATGCTTGGTAAAGTGGAAGGTCAATGAAAGAGGGGAAGGCCCTCAATGAGGTGGATTTACACAGTGGTTGTAGTGAGGGGCTCAGGTATAGTAGGCACAGGACTGGCAGTGTTTCATTCTGTTGTACATAGGGTCGTTCTGAGTCAGAGATGACTTGATGGCACATAACAACAACAACAAAAATTCTATCTTTGTGTTGAGCAAATAATACAAGAAGTTGGACTATAAGAAGAAGAACGTAGCATCAGGATTGGAGAATGAACCATTAACAATCTATGATATGCAGATGGCACAACCTTGCTTGCTGAAAGAGAAGAGGACTTGAAGCATTTACTGATGAAGATCAAAGACTATGATCTTCAGTATGGATTACACCTCAACATACAGAAGATGAAAATCCTAACAACAGGACCAATAAGCAACATCATGATAAACAGGAAAAAAAAAAATTGAAGTGGTCAGGGATTTCATTTTACTTGGATTTACAGTCAACATCACTGGAAGCAGCAGTTGGAAAATCAGATGTTGTATTGCACTGGGCAAATCTGCTACAAAAGACTTCTTTAAAGTATTAAGAAGCAATGATGTCACTTTGAAGACTAAGGTGCCCCAATCCAAGCTATGGTGTTTTTAATCACCTGATATGCATGTGAAAGCTAGACAATGAATTAGGAAGACCAAAGAAGAGTTGAGTTGTGGTGTTGGTGAAGAATACTGAAAAAAATTTATGGACTGTCAAAAGAAGGAACAAATCTGTCCTGAAAGAAGTGTAGCCAGAATGCTCCTTGGAAGCGAGCATGGATAGACTGTCTCACCTATTTTGTTCATGTTGTCAGAAGGAACCATTTCCTGGAGAGGGATATCATGCTTGGTAAAGTAGAGGGTCAGTGAAGGGTGAGACCCTCAACAAGATCGATTGACACAGTGGCTGCAATGATGTGCTCAAGCATAGCAAGGATTATGAGGATGATACAGGACCAGGCAGTGTGTTTTGTTCTGTTTCTCACTGAGTCAGAACTGACTTAAGGGCACCTAACAGCATCATTAGGAGCTCTGGTTGTTGTTGTTGTTGTTGTTATGTGCCGTCGAGTCAGCCCCGACTCATAGCGACCCCTCCTTGGGTTTCCGAGGCAGTATCACTACGGAAGTAGGATTGCCCAACCTTCCTTCCGATGAGTGGCTGGTGGGTTTGAACCGCCAGCCTTCTGGTTAGCAGTCAAGTGCCTTAGCCACTATGCTACCAGAGCTCCCAGGAGCTCTTGACTGCTAACCAGAAGGCTGGCGGTTCAAACCCACCAGCCACTCCTCAGAAGGAAGATGGGGCAATCTACTTCCATAGTGATACTGCCTCGGAAACCCAAGGAGGGGTCACTATGAGTCAGAATTGACTCAATGGCAGTGAGTTTGGTTGGGTTTTTTTTATTGTTATTACAAAAATCAATAGCACTGTGATAGTTGGAACTGTGTGTCAACTTGCCTGGACCCCAGTTCTGTGTGGTTAGTCCCATGATGGGATCAGATGACTGTGTTCTGAGTGGTCAATCTGCTCAAGGGGAGTTTCCCTAGGGGTGTGGCCTGCTTCCAGGATATCCAGGGACATCCTGGGAAGAGAGACATTCTTCTGTGGATCGGGACCCTGGTGTGCTGACTACAACCTTCCGTGAGTGAGCAGCCCACCGCTCAGCCTGGAGATCTTGGATTCCTCTTTCGTTGAAGTCAACAACCAGTGTACTGCCTGCCAGCCTTGAATTTCTCGGCCCCCTGCGGTTGTGGAAGCTAAGGCTGTCTCCAGCCCGACATTTCCTCCAGGGACTTTGGACTTGCCAGCTTCTATATGTTTGTGAGCCATTTTCCTAAGATAAATCTCTCTCTCTCTCTCTAAGCTTTGCTGGTTTTTGTTTCTCTAGAGAACCCAGTCTAACACAAGCACTTACAAAGTATGTGTTGCCTTATAAACATCAATGTTTCCTCCCTAAGTAATCTAATCTATTCCCTGGGTTTCAATTTCCATCTGTATGGTACTAGCTCTCCAAATCCCCTTATTCATTATTTTGTTTTAAAACACACTGCTCCCTGTTTGCTTAGTTGGGGGAGAGGGCATTAATCAAACATAATATGTCACTTGAAGGAGCTATGGTGGCACAGTGCCTAAGGCATTTGACTGCTAACCAGAAGGTTGGTGGTTCAAACCCACCAGCCACTCCACAGAAGGAAGATATGGCAGTCTACTTCTGTAAAGATTTACCACCTCAGAAACCCAATGGGGGTCACTATGAGTAGGAATTGACTCGGCAGTGAGGTGCTTTTTTTGTTTTCGGCAATATGTCACTTTACACAAAACATGAGACAGCATGGATGAACCTTAAAGACACCAGCCTGAATGAAATAAGTCAATCACAAAGGGTCAAATACAATATGGTTTCACTAATATGAAACACTTAAAATAGGTAATTGTTTATAGAGAGTTTAATGATGGTTACCAGGGCCAGAAGGGAAGAAGAAAGAGAGAAATCTTTGACTGGTTAGCACTGAGATACTGTTTATGGAGATGGAAATATGGTAATAGATTTTGGTGATGGTTACACAACATGATAGACACAACTGGATTCATTGAATTATACAAGTGACAAATGTTGAATTGGCAAATGTTCTGCTACCTATATTTTCTACATCAATAATATATATGTATACGAGAAAATAAAAGTGTTATACATTAGTTCATTACAAATATGAACTCATTGAATGAGTGTGCCAGGGACAAAAAAAGATGTTGAGCACATGTTTGTTGATGATTTTACAATGAGGTCATGCTATCCTGGTGTGTTCAGAACTTCATTTGAAAGATCTCTGTTGCATTCAGGAGTTCCTCACAAACATTTATTGGTATGTGCAATAATGGAGCTATTCACAAGATGCATTGCCTGTTGTGATTTTAAGTCTCTTGCATAAAACTCATCTAAAGAATTAAAGTAATTAAATTAATAGCCACTGTCATATCAGAACAAATTGTCCTGGTCAGTTATGTCATTCTGTGAAAAATTAAAACATTTCAGTTGGCTAAGATCAAAACATCAACAACAAATGAATGCCATCCCTTGAGCTAACCAAATCCTCATCAACCTTTAAAATCCATTTCATGTCCTACTTTTTCCATGATAGCTTGTCTAATCACTTCAGTCCACAAGGACCAGTGACTTAGGAGTCTTACTGCCTGTATAACAAACTTGGCACTTAATCAAAGAATACCCAGTTAAACTTTCTTCTTATGGATAAATGGTGGCAGAGAAAGACTTTGTGATTGAATGAAGGTCTCATACATAGTTTATGGAAAAATAAGAACTACCAGAATTTGGGGCTTTCATGCTAAATTTTTTCTACTACACTCTATATTCTCTGACCATTGTTCATATTTTTGTCTTTTACAATAAAAAATATAAGATATTTGAGAGAAGGATAGAGTGTGGGCATGAACAGGGAAGGGGTATAGGGCACAGGGGCAAGTGTCAGGCACCTTGCTAGAAGTTTTACGTATATTATTTTGTCTGTTCTTTACAACAACCCTGTAAGGATCTCGCCTCATTTTACAGGAAAGGATCTAAAACTCAGAGAGAATATCTGATTTTCCCAAGGCCATGCAGGTGGCAAGTTGTACAATCTGGCTACTTTGAAAAAATATTAGTATCTTATTGCATGCTTAAGGAAATCTACCTGCTATTATTCCCTCCAGTACCCAAAATGTCATGAATGTATCCCTATTTATTTACACTACCCTCTTGTTTCAAAAAATGCCCTGTGAAATTAGAAGTTCTTAAAGACATAACAATGGGAGAATAGAGCGGGAAATTTTTTTTATCATAATATTTACTGTATAGCAACAAAGACTGTAAAAGGAGTCTTTGAAATAAATGAAAATGGAGCAATCTTTTTTGTCCTAATTGGCACTGTTGTTGGCAGTTGTAAATTACATCAGACACATGCTGTATTATGCTTCTATTATGCAGCTAGACCATTATCAATAAAAAGAAAGAGAATATATTTGCTAAGATTTCCATTAAGTAAATAGTTGTCATGAAGGAATGCACAGGGAAGTTTTTGCAAATGTTTTTCCTGTTGTAAGAATGAAAATTGAAGATTTTTCTGAGCATGGAAAAAAGCCAGTAACACGATCTGTTGCTCCCTCACTATCATCAAGTAATAGGAATTTTGTATGTCTTCTTCACTCCTTGGTAAATTTCAGATTTCTTTGTCAATTACTGGCCACACTAAGGACACTATGAATTTTAAAATTGTTTAAATTATATGCCATATATTATACAATAAACTAGAAGAAAATACCTACTTTTAAAATGATGGTATAGGCCATTTTTAATCTTAATTTAGAAGAAAGTCACAATGTAACTTTAAACCTTCTACCAAAAAAACCAAACTCACTGCCATTGAGTTGATTCTGATTCATAGCGATCCTATAGGATACAGCTGCCACCCTATAGGGCTTCCAAGGCCGTAAGTATTTTAGGAGCAGACTATTTCAGCATCTCTCTCCTGTGGAACAGTTGGTAGGTTCAAACCACAGACCTGTTGGTTAGCAGGCAAACGCTTTAACCCCTATGCCACCAGAGCTTCCTTTAAATCTCCTAGGACTTTTTATTAACTTTAAATCATTATTGGTCTTACCTGCCACCTTGCCCACTTCAAAAAAAAAAACCTATAATCATATAAGAGCAAAGAAAAACTGTAAGATCTTAAATCTTGTGATTTGGTTCTAGGAAAAAAATATATACATTAAATGAACCAAGAAGAATCTGAATATTTGTTATAAGATACAAATTCCCCAAATTATATATTCTTTATTCAGGCTAGTACTTGCTCCCACATAAAAATCTTGCTCCAGTAAGAGCAAGGATAACATAAATCATAGGATCTAAATATGGAAGAAATCTAATTATCCACCACACCCCCACTGTATTCAAGCTTTCATGCAGAACATTTTTCTTACAAGGCAAATGCTAAATGTATCAGTACATAGCCTTGCAGCAGAGTAAAAAAAAACTTTTATAATGTCACTAAGAGTTCAACACAGGGGAAATAAAAGAAAGATCATCAACTCAGTTAAGCTTTCTGTCTTGTGAAATATTCCGTGATACCCAAAAAACATACTGCAGGAATATAACATACATGAACTTGCAAAAACATTCTTTGAAAAAAATAACTTCACTTCAATTGCTTTTTCATCTCCTATAAAACTAATAATTAGTAAAATGTATCTTTGTAAATATTTCAAGTATCTATAGATATATAAATATGTCAACTTGTTCAAAAGTTTTCCTCCTGAAGAATGCTGAATAAAAAATTGTTGTTAGCTGTCAGTGAGGCAGCCCTCAAATCATGGCAATCCCCCTACTCATGACAACCTCCAACACATGGAGACCACCGTGACTCATGAGACCCTTATTTCATGGCAACCCAGGTAAAATGGGGTCTGGAAGCTGCATGAAACCTGTTTAACATCATAGCAATGCCCAATCTTCTGCTAATAGACACTGGCTGGAAATCGAACCCAGGTCTCCCCCACAGGAGGCGAGATTTCCACCACTAAACCACCACTATGCCGGGAATGACAGTTTGAAAAGGAATGGCATGGCATTCATCATCACAAAGGATGTTTCAAGATCTGTCCTGAAGTACAATGCTGTCAGTGATAGGATAATATCCATATGCTTA
>NW_006921674.1:10207672-10214490 GCF_000298275.1 Orycteropus afer afer | reverse complement strand
GGTGGAGGGTCAACAAAAGAGGGGGAGGCCTTCAACGAGATGGATTGATACGGTGGCTGCAATGATGAGCTCAAGTATAGCAGGGATTGTGGGGCTGGAGCGGGATCGGGCAGTGTTTCGTTCTGCTGTGCATGGGGTCGCTATGAGTTGGAAACGACTCGACGGCACTTAACAACAACAACATAACAAACCACCACTGCACCCAGAAAATTTATTAACCAAATCTTATTTTAAATGCACAATTATTCTTACAGAAAACCTTAATGTTGAACTTTTGAAAAAAGATAACAAGTGATTCTAATTTTAAAAAAGTATACATTTTAACATTTCTGTATGAAATAAAAGAAGGAAACATTGAAGATAGACAAATTAGGAGTCTACTGCAATCATCCATGTGAAAAAATAATGAGTGCCAGGTTTGCATGTAAGAATAAGCTTGTTACAAGAGTCATCAAGAATGAAGTGTCCTAGGCTTAGAAAATGTTTAGATATGGGAGTAGGGAGAGGAAAAAGTCAAAGACAAATCCAAGATTCTAAATCTGAGTGACTAGAGAATGTTGGTGGCATTAACGGGAATAAGAAAGTTCTGGAAGAAGGAAATGAGTGCTGTTTGGACACATGAAGTTTGAGATGTCAAAGGAAATTTTGATGGTATGAGAAGAGGATGACACTAGAGAGAATCATGTGTGTAAAGGAAATGGTTTGATCCATTATGACAGAGGCAATGGAAAAGACAGAGCATGTAGAGGAACTCTGAGGATGTCACCAGCAAAATGGGAGATAAATGGTTTCCAGAACACAAGAAGAAAGCTAGAGGAGTGGTTTTTAGGGGGAAGAAGGATAGCAGGGAGCTAGACTCTGCTTTAAAATGTCTGCTTTAAATCTTCTTCTGTTGCCAACGCAAAGCAACCAAATATCACTCCCATGTCTTCATAATGTAATTAATTGGGAATTTTTTCTAACTTTCAGCATTGTTTAAGCAAAAAGGCCAGGAAGAGATTGCGTTCTGAGAGGAATGACCTCAGCTCTGAATAGTACAAAGTGCCAACATTAGTTATCCCGCAGCTCACAAGAGCTACTGGAAATTAAGAATAAGGCATTATTAGCACTACTGACTCATGTTATATTTAAAAAAGAATAGAAAAGTATAGTCATTGGTGGAAAAAAATGATGCCAATGAAAAAGAAGAAAAAAAAATCACTCTTAGAACTGAGACTAGGTAATCTACTTTTTTCTTTAAAAATGAGGACCAGTATATAACATATACTTAATAACTACAAAAAAGTAGGAAAATCCCCTCATTTGTAAAAGGCATTATCTCATTCCAGAAATGGGAGCTCTGGTGGTGTAGTGCCTAAGACATTTGACTGCTAACCAGAAGGCTGGCGGTTTAAACTCACCAGCCACTCCTTGGAAGGAACACTGGGCAATCTACTTCTGTAGAGATACCACCTGGGAAACCCAAGGAGGGGCTGCTATGAGTTGGAATCAACTTGAAAGTGGTAGGGAAAAATAATAGTTTACTTCCCCATGTCTAGAGGTGATAATCAAACCATTAAATTAAACTCCATGTAACTACAACGTTATACCCAAGATTCACCAATGTTTAAGAGGAAAATATATAAATGACTCTTCCTTTTCTTGCCTTGTTCCATAAAATGAAAGATTAAATTAGTGAGAAAAATCTACCTGTCTACTCTTCTGTTCCCTGAATTAGACACCTACAAGGTGCTTAACTAGATGTCCGCTATTCAACATCCCTTCCAGCTCTAAGATTCTACTATTTTAAATTTGCCTGAGAAGTAGGAAACTTTTATAAGAATCCATACAGAGAAAGATGAGCTGGGCGATGTCATGTCTTTAACCCTAGGCTTAATTATAGGAGTCTTTCTTCACAAATGATCTCAGGGCCTGTATCTCATTTCCAGGCGCAACCTCTGCAGCAGGCCTCAGGGTTTCTGCTCCCAGTGACCCAATATTACCCATAGAAAGGAGTAGCAAACATAGAAGCACACTTTGGCACCACTGTTAAAAAATTCCACAGCCAGTGCTTTCTATAGTTAAGGATGATCCTTAAGCCACATATCTGCTCTCCTCCCCCTTCAACTTTAGTGGGCTACAGTAAAATTTGGGGCCACCCACCATGTTGCTGTGACTGGTCATGCACTATTTATTTATTCTAGCCAGTAAAGAGGGATCTGAAATCTCTAGTCTCTGTTTTAAGATCTATTCCTGGCCTGCAAGACTCATAAAAGTGTTCCTTAAGCTACTCTTGGGAGTAATTTGCATAGGCAACTGGTGATCATTAATTGGGTGACTGTAAGTGTAGGCAAATAGGGAATAAACAAATGTACAACTTTCTCTTTTAATCAAACCATTCACCTCTAGATTTGGAGTCAAAAAGAAGACCTTCATCCTCATGGGATATCTGCTCTGTTGTGGAAATTTAAATACAAAGTTATATATCTTGTTTTTCATTAACTGAAACAGTAGTAACAAAGGAAAAAAATATTAAATACCCAAGGAGGTACCTATCAATGAAGAAAAGATTGAAGGTAATTTTTAGAGGCATCACAGAGCATATAAAGGAGGAACAAAAGTGTAAATTTCTATTCTCAGACGTAATAATGAACATTTATTGTGTTCTTACCACATACAAGGCAGTAAGTTAAGCCCGCTACACATTCTGTCTCTTCTAATACCCATAAGCATCCTACAAAGAAGTTACTGATACTATTCTTATTTTATAGATGAAGAAATTGAGGCTTAAGGAGGGTAAGTAATTTGCCCAAGGTCACACAGCTATTAAAGAAGTGAGCGAGGACAGCCTTTGTTCTTCGAGTCTTTTCAACCTTAAAGAGTCAGTTTATTCAGTCCTGCTAGAAGGCAATATGGAAAGAAATGGAAGCTACTGCACTCCTCAAACATCTTCTAGATGCTAAGCACTTGAATGGACACTTTACATACTTCCAGGAGCTCTTGTGGTACAGTGGTTGAAGCATTTGGCTGCTAACCAAAAGGTTGGTTGTTTCAACCCATCAGCTACTCCACAGGAGAAAGATGAGCCAGTTTGCTTCTGTAAAGATTTATGGCACTGGGAAACCTATGAGGCAGTTCTATTCAGTCCTATAGGGTCACTATTAAATCAGAATTGGCTCGATAATAGTGGGTTTTGAAAGGAGATGGATTTTTCTTCCTCTGTTGCACATCACTCTTCTCTTAGATTCCAAAAAGTCATAATGGTGGAAAGGGTTCTTTCCTCCACACTCAGTTGTTCCTTGTTGATTTGTCAAAGAGGAACAAAAATGTATTTGCAAAGTCCTTTCTCAAGAAGGTAGCCCTGCTTGTATGGTTATCACTGAGCTTTTCAATCTACTTTTCAGTGTCAGAAATTGAGTATTACCTTTGCCTTTTCTAAACAAATTCTAATTATCCCCCTTCCCACCACCTGAAGCAGATAGATTAGAATAATTTTTTTTCCAAAAAAGTTGAAAAAGAAGCACTCATCTATTTTTAAACATCACTCTCAACACACACATATCAGTCTGTTCCATTGGACTTCTGTTAAGTTCTAAAAGGGCTGAACACTATCATCTTTGTATTCCCAATCATATTAGCTGTTGAATATATGTTTACTGAGGGGTTTGTGGTTGTTATTTAAGCAGAAAAAAAAAAATCACTTAAGCTAATGTTTGCAATTGATACCATAGCACAAATTAGTTTATCAGAACAATTACCAAGAGTGCTTCAAGGAATTTAAGATACTAGAATGGAAATTCCAGGACAGCAGGGATCATATCTTTCTAGTAAGCACCTAAAACAGAGCCAGGTTCTGAGTGAATATTACTTAATGAATGACTTATAAGGCAACTATTACTTGGGGGAACTAAAATAGAAAAATCTGAAGTATGATAAAAAATTGGAAGGAGAGACCTGATTAGATAAGATTATGGGAGCCACAGAAGTGGGCCGTGGAGAAGTTGGGAGAAATAAGAAGGCATTAGATGTGTGGGGAGGAGTGGGATGGGATCTAATGAGAACAGAAACAGCCAAATAGTTGTAAGATGATTCATAAAAGAAAATTAATATTCATATTAATTTCTTTAACAATTGCAAAAAATGGATTGTTAATATCTTAAATATGGAAAGGAGAAGCAAATGGAGATTCTGCCTTCTAACAAGGGATTACATTTTGTTGGAAACATGACTCACAGAAGGTTTACTTGTTTCTCACTATCACTTCTCACGTGTGTCGAAAACTAGTCACAGTACCACAACAACATTAAGCAGGCCATGTTGTCATGTACAGGAAGCCTTCTGTCCCTTGGCCTAATTTAGTGTTGAAAATTTCTTCTCTTTGCAAAGAATATTAAATCAATAGTTAAAAGTTATCTGTGGCAAGCCAGTTGATGAAGTGATAAACAGTATTCCCATTTTTCAAATTTCAAAACTGATGTTAAAGACAAGTTCTACCTGGTAAATAATAACATAAGTTACCTTTGTTTTTGTCACACACTCCTATTCATACATACACAACACACAGAGCATACACACATAAGATAAAACCTTCTTTCCTTGAGGAAGTCGGCTATCTTTTTCTCTCTTCATAGGTCTGAGACCTTTTTATGGCTCCTGACCAACAACTTTTAGAGGTTGCCACTGAGAGGAAAGATGTTAATTATCTATTTAGCACTTACTTTTTAGGCTCACAGTAAACTGCTCTTGGTTTCTCTGCCAAGATAATTCTTGGTCTGTTATCAGATCTCTGAGGCCCATATGTCATCATTCCTAATTCACAGCTGTGAATTATCCTTCTCCAAATATGAGGGAAGAAGGACAGTGCATGAGGAGTTGAAGTCTGAACTACATCTCTCTCTAGTTAAGTATTAATGAAGCATTTAAGAATGGCAAGGGTATCATTGCTCCTCCTCCTATGTGAATTCTCTCATTCATTTGCAATATGGTTCTCCTCCAGATTGCGAATATGCTATTTAACAAAATCAAGGTTCTTCAGTACTTGAAATAGATTTAACAGGTAAATAGCTACAGTTGAAGTAACTATTTAACCACAGATCTGTCCTTGTTCACATGTGCCATTCCCATTAGATGTTATCAGGGCATCAAAATCACCAAGACTTTTTGCTGTACCCAAGGAGCTCTGGTAGCATAGTGCCTAAGGCACTTGACTGCTAA
The DNA here is from genome assembly GCF_000298275.1 of Orycteropus afer afer. Classification (NCBI taxonomy): domain Eukaryota; kingdom Metazoa; phylum Chordata; class Mammalia; order Tubulidentata; family Orycteropodidae; genus Orycteropus; species Orycteropus afer. Next base: position 10,209,297 of record NW_006921674.1, on the reverse strand, counting down.
CCAGAAGGCTGGTGGTTCAAACCCACCAGCCACTCCTCAGAAGGAAGGATGGGCAATCTACTTCCATAGTGATACCATGTCGGAAACCCAAGGAGGGGTCGCTATGAGTTGGGTCCAACTCCACAGCACATAACAACAAACAACAACAAAGATGTCCTGCCATGAAATGGCAACAACAAAAACTTAGTAGTTTAGATTTAGGCTGAAGCCCAAATATCAGCATTTTTAAACTGTGGTTAATAATATGAAGGTAAACGTACGTGTGACGTTGAATTTAAAACAAGCTCTTAAAATAAAAATAATAATTAAAAATAAAAATAAAATAAAATAAACTGTGGTAAATAAGAAATCATTTAATTTTTCAATAAGGATTTATCTAAGTATTCCAAAGAAGCCCTCATGGTGCAGTAATTAAGTGTTCAGCTGCTGGGATAGTTAAGGTTGTGTGTCTATTTGGCTGGGCTGTGTTCCTGAATGCCTTGGCAATTGAATGTATTTATTCCCCATGATGAGATTGTAATCACCTCCATGGTGAAATCTGCTGTGAGAGGTTAATCAACGGAAAGGTAGTTGCCTCTGGGGTGTAGTATATAAGTATGATTCCAGTTTATAAGTGGAAGCTTTAAGAAAGGTTTCTAACTTTTTGGAACATCTGGATCCTGCATCTGGCCAAGTCTTCATCTAGCCTGTTGTGTTGCCTGCCAATCTTGGGATTGTTCATTTTACTCGCCAACCTTGGGTTCAGCAGCCTCAGCTGCCAGCAGCTTTCTGAGTTAGGAGGTGCCTCTAGCTCCAGTAGACCTGAAATAAAAGGCAGAGCTGAAGTCCTAAGTGAAGAGGCTAGAGCCAGCACTCCGAATTTGAATTTGGACTTCTAGCCTCCTGAGCTGTAAAAGAATAAATTCCTATTTGTTAAAGTCATCCACTTGTGCTATTTCTGTTATAGCAGCACTAGAGATTCAAGACAGCTACTAAAGGTCAGTAGTTTAAACCCACCAGCCACTCCAAAGGAGAAAAAGATGTGAGAGTCTGCTTCCATAAAGATTTACAGCCTTGGAAACCCTGTGGGGCAGATCTACTCTGTCCTAGGGGTCACTGACTCTGGATTGACTTAATGACAATGGGTAAATATTCCAAGTAGCAAGTTTTAATAAGGAGCCTAAGAATAGAAACCAATAAACTAAATGTAAAAGAATGACACTGTTGTGGAGTGAAAGCACAGAAGTGGGAATTGTGAGATGTGGGTTGGAGTTCAATTTCTACCACCCACCTGTGGACTAATACTAATAAATTACTTCACTGACATCTTCTTTCCTTATGACAGGAAATGAAGCTACTGGGTGTGATAAATTTTAATGTTCTCTCTGACTTTAGACTCCATGATTTATAGATTCTCGTGTGTGTGTGTGTGTGTGTGTGTGTGTGTGTGTGTATTTAGGAGCTCTGGTAGCATAGTGCCTAAGGCACTTGACTGCTAACCAGAAGGCTGGTGGTTCAAACCCACCAGCCACTCCTTGGAAGAAAGGAAGGAAGGTTGGGAAATCTACTTCTGTAGTGATACTGCCTCGGAAACCCAAGGAGGGGTCGCTATGAGTCAGGGCCAACTCAACAGCATATAACAACAA
>NW_006921674.1:10190204-10207572 GCF_000298275.1 Orycteropus afer afer | reverse complement strand
AATTTATTTTTCATAAAAATGCATATTTTCAAATTGCTTAACAATTCCTTTATATAACCACAAAGATCTTTTGATTTCAATAGTTTTCCTTATGTCTTATAAAAATTCCTAATTTTAAAATCAAATAATAACATAAATATTCTATGATCTTACCAAGATTTTAAAAATCATTTTCCAAGTATTAAATATTTTTTAAATAACCAAAGCTTTAAGGTTTTCTTTATGTGTTAAAAACTGACAGACAAAATTCATTTTCATTTTTATTCTTCTCATTTAATGCTATTAAAATAGCTGCAATTAATAAAAATGCATTCCTTTCATTTCAGTAAGGAAAGAAGCATAAAAAGTTGTATGTTAACAAATCAAAACTGTACTTAAAAATTCTCAGGTCATAACAAGAAAATAAAATTGAAAACAAGGTAATTACCAGTCTCAAGAGAAATTTTGATTATTTGTTTTATTTTTAATGCCAGTGATCTTTGTTCAGAGATTATCATTGTGTGTTTGTTTGGTTCACATGAAAGAAAATCATTGACATTTTTGTTTATAGATGATAAAATGTGGATTGAATATTACTTCCAACACTGAAATCTGAATTCCTAATGACCTAATTAAAAACAAGTCTTGTAGCAGGATGTGTTGAGTCAAAGATGGCTCTTGAACTATTTCCTAAGTAGATAAGTCTGAAGGTTAAAATCTTTCAAAAGTATTTCAGACTCTATCTTAAAATTTGTTTCATGATGTTTTCTGTGATACATCAGATTATTCCGGGAATTTTATAATGATCTGTTGTTGTTAGGTGCAGTCAAGTCAGTTTTGACTCACAGTGACTCTATGCACAACAGAACAGAATAGTGCCTGGTCCTGCACTGTCTTCACAATCATTGTTATGTTTAAGCCCATTGTTACAGACAATGCATCAATCCATCTCACCGATGGTCTTCCTCTTTTTCACTACCCTCTACTTTACCAAGCATGCTGTCCTTCTCTAGGGACTGGTCTTCCTGATAGCATATCCAAAGTATGGGAGACAAAGTCCTATCATCCTCACATCTAAGGAACATTCTGGTTGTTCTTCCAAGACAGATTGTTTTTTTCTTCCAGCAGACCATGATATGTTCAATATTCTTCACCTATACCATAATGTATCAATTCTTCTTCAGTCTTCCTTATTCACTCTTCAGCTTTCATATGCATAAGGCAAGTGAAAATACCATGAGTTGGGTTTAGCTCACTTCACTTTAAAACTTTAAAGAGGTCTTTTGCAGCAGATTTGCCCAATGCAATACCTCGTTTGATGTCTTGACTGCTGTTTGTGGATCCAAGTAAAATGAAATCCTTGGCAACTTCAATACATTCTCCATTTACCATGATGTTGTTTATTGATCCAGTTATGAGAATTTTTGTTTTCTTTATGTTGAGGTGCCATCCATCCTGAAAGCTACAGTCTTTGATCTAGAGTTCTTTAAGAGAAAAATTTATGAGCAACTTATATATTATGAGCAATTTATATATTATGAATACTTGAAATATTTGTAAAGCTACATTTTACCAATTATTAGTTTTGTAGTCTAAAATAAAAAACCAACCTCAGTGCCATCGAGTCGATTGCAACTCATACTGACTCTTCCTTGGGTTTCTGAGGCAGTATCACTAAGTAAGTAGATTGCTCAATCTTCCTTTTGAGGAGTGGCTGGTGGGTTTGAACCACCAGCATTCTGGTTAGCAGTCAAATGCCTTAGGCATGACACCACCAGAGCTAGAGACTACAAATAATCTTGTTAACAGTGAATTGCTGATATTCATCGAGTGAATGAATAAATTGATGAATGATAGATGAGACAAACTGAATGAATGAATGAATAAAGACTGAATAATAGATCCACTGACAGCCTGACTGGTTTAATCATCTGATTATTTAATTTTCAGAAAATTTGAAATATTTATCTCCTCATAGAAATCACAGATACAAAATAATATTACCATAATTCATAGCTTATAATTTCAAATTCATGTTCAAAAGTACTAAAAAAAAAAAAGTATTAGTGCAAAAGTACTAGGAAGCACAAATGCATTCTTCTCCAGGAAAATAAATAAATAAAGTATTATATTGTGGTGTTCAAAGTTATTCACTCAGCAAGTACTGACTGCTTGCCCACGAGGATAAGAGCACCAGGATGTGAATGCGGAGATGAAAAGCTTAAATCTTTGCCTTCAAGCCATTTTCTAACTACTTAGGTATCATACATAACTATACCTGTTCATGCATACAAATAACTATAAAACAAGCAAGCAACTATGTAACTTTCAACACAGGATTATTTAGAATTTTCGTTCTATTATACATAGGCTCACTATTAGTTGGAGCCGACTTGTTGGCACCTAACGACAACAACAGCTATGGTATTTCAGAAAGATAGAGAAGTAAGAATGGGGGATGTATTTTATCTAGGTCTTCTGGAACACAATCATTTCTACAAGAGTCGAATAAGCAGGAAGAGGACAGGCTAAGAGGGCTTGCTTGGACTGACATTTGTCAGTATGCATCAGTTCTTCAAAGAAGTTGTTAAAATACTGAAATACTTCTGTAAATACATACACAATAGAAGTTACTCATCTACAAAGAGGAATGAAGTCCTGATGCAGCCCACAAGGATGAAATTTGAAAACATTACTCTGAGCTAAATCAATCAGTCACAAAAGAGCAAATACTATATGACTTCATTTATATGAAATAAGCAAATACATAAAAACTAAGACTTAGTGGTATCAGGGTGGGAGAGGGGAGGAAGGGCAGTTTTTGCTTGAGGGGCACTGAGTTTACTTTAAATGGTGACAGAATAATTAGGAAAAAGTTAAGGACAGGGGTTGAGCAACATAAAGAGTAATCAAAATCACTTTATTGGGCATGTAGAAACTGTTGAACTTGCAAATGCCTTATTGTACATATTTGAATCATAATTTTAAAAAAATAATAATAAAGCACTATACAAATTCTGATAATAAAATTTTCATAGTTACTATATATATAGGATATACAAAAATACCATATAAATATTAGAAAGCTTTATTTTACCAATTATTAATTTTATACTATAATTTTAGACTACCGATGATCTTGTTAACAGTGAATTGCTGACATTCATCAGATGAGTGAATAAATGAATGGGTGAATGATAGATGAAACTGACTGACTGATATATATATAAGCTCTAGTGGCACAGTGCATAAGGCAGTTGGCTGCTAACCAGAAGGTAGGCAGCTCAAACCCACCAGCCACTCCACAGGAGGAAGATGAGGCAATCTACTTCTTTAAAGAACCCAATGGGGATCAGTACTATGAGTTGGAATTGACTCAGTGCCATCTTTTTTTTTGGGGGGGCAGTATATATATCTATATGTATATATAATATAGATATACACAGACAGAGAGAGAGAGATTTCCACATCAGATGGGAATTGGCCTCTGTTCCAACCTTCCTCAAGACTCTGTTACCCCCACTGCTGCACAGGTCCCTCTCCTTGGACCTCCCCACAATCAAGGAACTAAAATTGTAATGCATGGCACAGCAAGGCTTCCCAAGACCTGGTTGAACTCATGGTATATGACTATGCCTTATTGGTTGTTAAATATATATTTACCCTTACACTTGAAGGGTAAATATATATATATATATTTTAGGAAAAAATAGCATGTAGTTTGGATTGAGTAGAATCCAAGAGACTACTAGAAAGAGTTATTGAAATATTATTACATGGGACTTTAAATACCATGCCGAGGAATTTGTAGATCATTGGCAAGCAGTGTCATGGAAGTAGGAGTGTGAGATGAAAGAAAGGAAGGAAATCAGTAGGAGTGAAATTACATTTTAGGAAAGTAAATCTGGAATTAGTGCATAGAATAGAGAGTGATAGGTATTAAATGCTCTAGTCTTTGAGTGCTTACTAAATGCTGTATTTTCTTTAATCTTCAGCAAAACCTTGTGAGTTAAATAATACTGTGTCACCCATTTGCAGACCAGAGACAAAGAAAAGCATTAAGACACTTGGCCAACGCCACAAGGTAATATGTAGCAGAGCTGGGATTTTAATCCCAGCCAATCTAGCTCCAGAGTCTACCTCCTTAAGCACAGTGCTGTACTTCCTCGCTATAGACAACACAGAAGAAAATAAACACATGAATTATGAAATAGAGTTATATATATGAACTCATGAATATATATAGATTTGGAAGAGAATATTTCTACACATGTATTTGTAGATGCTATAAATATATCAATGTATACAGTAGAGCAAACAGGGGCAGAGTTATGAAAATTTCTTATGCATGACCAAACACCTTGAGAGAATGAGTCACTGAGTTGGGGGCTTGGGACCACAGTCTCAGGAGACAGGTAAGTCAACTGGCATAATGCAGTTCACAAAGACAGTGTTCTATATCCTACTGTGGTAAGTAAAAATTGGGGCTCTTAAAGACAATGAGCACCCATCTAAGATGCAACTATTGGTTTCTCCTTGTCTGGAGAAAAGAAGAGTGAAGAATATAAAAAACTCAAGGAAATAGCCCACAGGACTAATGGGCCATGCAAACCACAGCCTCCAGTATGAGAAGAACTAGATGGTGCCCAGCTACCACTACAGATCACTCTGAGTGGGAGCACTGAAGTTCCTGGACAGAAAGGGAGAAAATTATAGAACAAAATCCAAAATCATACAAAAGACCAGAGTTACTAGTCTGGTAGAGATTGGTGGAACCCTCAAAACTGTGACCCTTAGACATGCCTTCAAACCTGGAACTGAACCCACCCCTGGGGATTACCCTGCAGTGAAACAACAGACAGGCCTATAAAACTCAACTCACTGCCGTTGAGTCAGATCTGACTCATAGCGACTCCTCCTTGGGTTTCCGAGGCGGCATCACTGTGGAAATAGATTGCCCAACCTTCCTTCCACGGAGTGGCTGGTGGGTTTGAACCGCCAGCCTTCTGGTTAGCAGTCAAATGTCTTAGGCACTACACCACCAGAGCTCCCAGGCCTATAAAGTAAGCAGTATAAAGTAAACATTCATGAGGAACATACTCCTCAGAACAATTAACTGTAGGAGACCAAAAGGGCAGCATTTGCCCCAAAACAAGGCTCAGAAAGCAAGAAGAGGCAGGAAAGAAGGATGAATAGACATAGGGAACCCAGGGAGGAAGCAGGAAGAGTGATGTTAAATTGAGGGAATTGCAACTAATGCTATGAAACAAAATGTGTAAAAATTGTTGAAGGGAAAACTAGTTTATTCTGCAAACTTTCACCCAAACCACAATAAAAATAAACAAATAATAAAAATGCATATGTTCTGCTATAATTTTTTTCTGACATTTTATGTTATTATTAAGTCTTTTAAACATGATATAATGTGAACTAAGCAAGATAAAACTGTATATAGTCATGGTAAAAATTAAAAAGAAAAGATGCCTATTTGGAAAAAATGGAACAAAATATGCTAAAATGCTATCAGTAGTTGTATTAGGTATTACTATTGTGGGTGACTCCTTTTACTAACTTAATATTCTATATTTTATGCAATATGATTAAATAAATTGTATAATAAAATATATATATTAAAACATAATTTAATTTGCACAACCCAGCACTGGTCAACAATATAACTAATTGTTTTACAGTACTGATTACATCTAATTGTCTCTATTAAATTTTATGCCTGACCTACACAAATTTGAATAGAATAAGATTCACAGTACTTGCTATGAATTCCAAATACTTCTCCTTTTTGACTGTCATTTTCAGAAAATAGTCACAGTCTCCAAATACAAATATTTTTCATAGGACAAACCAACTCCTCACAGGTAATCTTCATATTTGCTCTGCCTCTAGACAATTTTCAGTCCCACAGCCACCTTACATTCCAAATTTTGAAATTTTTACTGAGGGAGGGACCCATACTGTCCAAGAGTCGAGATTTTAATGAATATTTCATTAAAGACAGTTCATTGCCGCCCAGTTTGTAAGCAACCCGAACTCAAAAAACCCATTGTCATAGAGTTGAATTCTGACTCAGAGCAACGCCACAGGATGGAGTAAAACTGCTTCATAGGTTTCCAAGTCTGTAAATCTTTATGGAAGCAGACTGGTACATCTTTCTCCAATGGAACAGTGGGTTCAGAGTAGCTGGTGTGTTCAAACTGCTGATCTTTCAGTTAGTGGTCAAACATGCTTAACCACTGTGCCAGCAGGACTCTTTGTAAAGAAACTAGTTCCCTATACATGTGAAAGTTATTTCTACCTATATAGACTTGTGATCTGGTCTACAAAAATATGGATTATAAATCAAGATTTCTTCAGCTCAGTTTGGAGTCATCTCCTTTCCATTCTTCAAAGGGAAAACCTCAGTCAAAAGTCAAAATAAAGAAAGGTTGTCTCTGCTTTCCCACCTCACAGTCTCTTCAGGCATCACAAACTCATCTGTTTCCACATTCCATTCAGACCTGCTCTCACTTTCCCTCAATAATCTATGCCTAAAAATTGCTGCTTTCTTCTCTATCCCATCAAAAGCCCAGAAAAGCAATCAGCTTAGACTAATTCGTATTAAGTTGTGAATGACTGAGAGTCTTTCCAGAAATGTTTTCCTTTTTCCATTTTCTCTATCTTTTTAATTTTCCACTTAATTTTATTTATGGATGTAATTTCATATATACATAGTTCTACATAGATGCAAAAGTACACTCATGTGTATCTTTCCTTCCTATTTTTCTTCCTATTAAATCTCAATAAATGAAAATTTATTAATTCCCTCCTTTGGTCTTTCCTTGTATATCCACACTTCCCATATATATTCATGATCCTCCCCTTCCCGTTACTCATGTCAGAAACCTGTGGGTTTTCCACTGTATTCATTTGATCCCATGCAGATCTATACCTATGGATACACATGCACACATACACACACAGGCTCACATACTACACTCACTCAGAGACATATAACATATGTTAACATACACACATTTACACACTGTTTCATAGAAAAGAGGGGAGCATATTATGCATATTATTAACTTCTTGCTTTGCTCATTTAATAACATCTTTCGGAACACACTCAATGTTGCCTAGTACAGACTAAGTTGTTCTTTTTAATTGTGGCATAATATCACAGAGCATGAATATATCTACCCTTAATGGAAATTTACTTTACTTCCATTTTTTTTTTTTTTTGCCACAACAAACAATGAATAAACATCCATTTACTTATGTCTTACATATAGTGCTTTCATTTCCATAGGATAAGAACCTATGAGTATATTGATAGTGTGTATATATTTAATTTCTATATATCCTGCCAGACTGCTTTCCAGAAAGGCTGCAATGCTTCACGATCCTACCAGCAGTATATAAAAGTGCCCTTTTCCTTCACTTCTCAGCCAGCAATAGATGCTGTGGCTCTTTTTTCTGCCAGGTTGATGAGTGTGAAGACATATATCATTTCAACTCACCTTTCTCTGACTATTCATCAAATTGAGCATCTTCTCATATGCATTTTGGCCACATGCTCTGCAAAATGAGTATTTTTTTATTTTTTTATTTTTAGGGATTCCCTATTAGGGCTTCTTAAAGTGTAGCAAGGAGTAAGTTTATCTGCCTCACCCAGATGAGTAAAACGGCCCCACCTCTGGAAATTCACAACCAAGTCACTCTAGAAAAGATACTCAGCTGTACACTAAATAGTCATCGAGGAATACCCTGGTTCCAACCTGAAGTATCTAAGGGTGTTCAATTTGGCCAAGGGGTTGTAGACTCAGAGAGAGTGAGGCATGAAAACTGAAGTTCGTTGGTGGAGTCAGCTGAGTACTTAGCTCTGTCTTTGGACGGTAAATATTTCAGCATGTGCTAAAGTGCATAAGCCCATCTGCTCTCATCCCGTGTAGTAATGAATTATAACTGAGAGAGCACTGCGGTATTGTGGCAACATGAAGGTTCATATAAATTCCCATAAGAGCCATAAGAAAAAATGAAATCTAAATCAAAGAAAATACACAAAGGACTCCATATAGAGTTCTAACGGATGTCCACATACATATTCACATAATTGGTTTTCCTGGTCATGTTCCAATGTTGAATAACTCAGGATGAAATATCTATACATATGACATTACAATCCTGTCATTTGATTATCTGTGGTAAGGGATCATTTGTGAGCAGTAGATAGAGGATTTTTTTTATTATTATTATTCAGAAATATCTCTTTATTTATTTTTTATTTTTTTAAAATAAGGCTAGTAGTAGAGTAAATATGAAAGCCTGGGAGTATTTCCTCCCAAAAATATACACTATGACATTTTGAACAAGAAATGTTTCTCTAGAAGGACTGGGGAAGAAAGGAGGACTTCATTAGGTAGGTTATAAAACCACTAAACATTGTGAAATCAGAACTGTAACGATGCTCCAAATTAGCTTCCCTGAGGAGGGGATTCTGGCCACAGCCTTTGTTAAGTGCTGTAATGTGCAGTGAGTAAAATGAATTATTCATGTAATACTTCAACATACTCTGGGAATTTCTGAAGGGCTCCAGGAGGAAAATGTGATTTGTCTTCCAGGTGATAAGAAGAATCTGGATACTGACTTTAAGCAAATGATACAATCCAAGAGCAGCTTCCATTGATTTTATAACCTTTAGAATTCCCCTCCCCACCCCTCTTAGTAAAAGCAGAGAAAATATAATTTGATCAATTGGGTAAAAAGCTGAGCTCTTCTGAATTCTCAGAGGTGGGACTTCCATTTCTGATGCATTTGGCTGGCTTTACTAAGTACACAATTGCTGCTATTTGTGTATGTGAATTATTTCTCCTATAACAAGGCTGGGATTACATTTGGGAATTTAATTCAAATTAAGTATTAATAATAGGAGCAACCTTTTTAATGTCATAAAAAAAAAAAAAAGAAGTGCCATTGGTACTTACAAGGTAAATCATCACAAAGCATCCTCAGTATGCCTCCCCCTGTGTAGCTGCAGGTTTTAATCCCATCATCAAATTCTCTGTCAAATTATTTTCAGTTTTTAGCAGTGGAAGTGGGATTCATTGTTCATTTACTTGGGATTACTTAGAAATTCTTTTTTTTAAAAAAAAAAAAAAAAAGAGAGAGAGAGAGAGAGAGGTCACCAGCAGATGTTTATCCCCTTTAATTTGGAGACTTGGTGGCATATATGGCCTAGGATGCTTTCACAAAAGCAGGGATTTGTTGAGCTGCATTACTTGTACTTAAGTGTTGTTATTATGTGCTATCAAGTCAGATCCAACTCATAGCCCAGACCTGACTCATAGTGACCCCTCTTTGGGTTTCCGAGGCAGTATCTCTATGGAAGTAGATTGCCCCATCTTCCTTCTAAGGAGTAGCTGGTGGGTTTGAACCACCAGCCTCCTGGTTAGCAGTCAAGTGCCTTTGGTATTATGCTACCAGATCTCCACTTAAGTGTTAGGTGGAAAAAAATAGTAATTAGTAAAGAATTAAGAAAACATGAACTCAGGGTGGTTCTGACTTCAAAATAACACTCAGAAAAGTACTGTTCTTAAAACATTCAGGATTCCTGAGCATTGGTGAATGGGAAAAATTAGAAATATCTCTTCCTTCCTTAGGGATGACAAAAGGTTAGTGAACATAAGGAGTATATCCCCTCAGGCCAGGGAAAAGCCAGACAATGGGAAGGTCTAGTCACCACCTTTTATCCTTCCCATGGACAATTAATTCCTCCACCTCTCCCAGTCTCTGATCAACCCCAAGAGCAGTCTCTCCATGTTAGTATACAATTTGCTGAAGAAAGGAAGACAGACTTCTGGAATGAAATATTTTCTAGGACCTTATCATCTGCTACAAAATGGGACTTCTCAGAGCGGGAGGCAGCAACAGACCAGTTGGTTGGAGCAGCTGGGTGGAGGCTGACCAATCTCTATGTTGAACACTCCTGGTCCTTCCTTTGCTCTTCTTCCATACCAACAAGGTTTCAAACTACAACAGAACCACCCCGAAGGCACGATGGGAGAAGGGGAAGAGAAAGGACCCACGATGTCTGGGATTGATGACACTGAGCCCTGAGCATTGGCCCTACCTCTATTTCCACACTTCTAATTTCCCCATCTCAATTTCCTCCCATGCCTACATCTGTATTTGTCTTGTTTGATTTGTGCCCACTCATGTCCTGGGGCAATAGCCTTTTTCCACTCTATTATATCTCTTGAAGACTTCACTTTTTTGGCTCACATGTATTAATTCTAATAAAATATAAATAGCACTGAAAAGAATAACTCTATATTAGTGCTTCTGAAGATTTTTTCTTTCCTAGTATAATATAAACTCTCTGAGGGCAGGAACTACATTCATTTCAGTTCATATTGTAAACCCAGTGGCTAACGCAGCACCTGGTATGGAGTGGCTACTCAACAAATATATTAGTTTAATGAATGGCTCTCTAGCTTTAGTGGAATCAGAATTAGCTGGAGGACTTATTAAAAAAGACTGCTGCCACCACACCAAATTCCTGGCGCAGCAGGTTAGGACCTGAAAACTTGAATTTCTCAAGTTTCTAGGTGATGCCAATGTTGCTGGGCAAGGAGGCACATTTTGAGAATCATGGGTTAAGCCACATGGAATTATCAAATGAAATATGAGCAGCTTCATATTATTCAACTTAATATATATATGGATTAATATTTGATGAATATAATGTAGACATTTAAATTATTTATTGAATTTACTCCTATCCAGAAACCAGCTTAAGTATACATACTAGACAAAAGAGCATGGATTCTATAGCATGCTAAACTTACATTTAAATTCTCACCCAGACACTTCCTAGTTGTGAAGCCCAAGGTAAATCAGAGCCTCAGTTTTCTCATCTCTTAAATGGGAACGATAGAGCTACACCAAGGATTGAATAAAATAATGTAAGGAAAACACCTGCATTGTATGTGCCATGTAGCAGCTAGCTATTCAACAGACTAATCATCATCATTATTGATTTAATCACTATTAATACCATCTTTTCATTGGGCCACAACTACAGAGATTAGAATAACTCATGTGTTTCTCAAATGTTTAGTCTGTATAAAAAGGCAATCAGAATAAGGAAAGGGTGTTATTTCTGAAGAGCAGTGGTTCTTCCGCTGAGGAAAACATCTTTGTTATCAGTGCTTTGAACTGGTTCATTCCAGGTTGAACCCCTGGTGAGAACTTGCATTTCCACCCCAGATATGCTGAGTCAGAACCCGCAGTTTAACAGGATCCTCAGGTGATTTGTATGTATATGTAAGAATCATCTGAGGATCTTGGTAAAATGTAGATTCTGATTCAGCACATCTGGGGTGAAAATGCAAATTCTCAGGAGGGGGCTGAACTGGAATGAACTTATTCAAAGTCCTGCTTATTACATGCAGTATCTATTCTAGTTCCAACAGTGTGCATGGAGCATCCCACATCCCAATCTAACAGTAGGAAAATTGTCAGAAGTCTAAACTAGCTTCAAAATCCTCAATAATGGAATATTATTACAATGGGGCAAGTTAGACCTTCTCAGTCCCCATTTCCTCATCTGTGAAAGATTAATAACACTCACTACCTAGGTTGTTATAAAAATTAAATAAATACCAAAACCAAAAAAACACAAACTCACTGCGATTGAGTACATTATACTCATAGCGACCCCTCCTTGGCTTTCAGAGGAGGTATCTCTACAGAAATAGATTGCCCAATCTTCCTTCTGAGTGGCTGGTGGGTTTGAACTGCCAGACTTCTGCTTAGCAGTCAAATGTCTTAGGTACTACACCACCAGAGCTCTCCACTGTGTACTCATTTATAAAAGAGTTCTGGTGGTGTAGTGGTTAAAGCATTTGGCTGCTAATTAAAACGTCAGTGGATTGAATCCACCAGCCACTCCACAGGAAAGAGATGAGGCAGTCTGCTTCCATAAATATCTATAGCCTTGGAAACCCTATGGGGCAGTTCCAAACTCCTAACAGGGTTACTCTAAGTTAGAATCAACCCAATGGCAATGGGTTTTTGGTGTACTCAGAAAATGCAAAGAAAATGCTTAAAAACACACCACACATGTATCATTCACTAAGCTATCTGGAGAAAGTCTCAGTTTCAACTACACTATTCCACTGTCCCTGTAAGTTTGCCTATATATCCTAACTTGTGATTTAGGATTTGGAAAATATGCATACTGTAGCTCTTACAGAGTCTTTGATTTTCCCAGGACCCCAGCCATTCTTTCATATTACCAGAAGCCCAAACACCCAACTCTACCTAGCCTTTCTGCCTGCAAGAGATGTTACTTAGTGCGAGGGGGAAAAAAAAAGCTATTAGCCACACAAAAAGGGAAGAGCTCCACTAAGAAAAGAGTAGTTATGGCTAGAAGGAACTGGAAGTAGGTTCTCAAAGGGTGATGGGAATAGATCCTACATCCACATGAAGAATAGCTCATATTACAGAACAAAGTAAGACAAGGGAGTCAAACAAGCTCAGTGTCTAGGTTAAGAAAGAATAACAAATACAGAGCATCAATCCTCCCTATCACCAGGAGGGAATCAGGCAGAGGAGATAAGCTAGAAAGAAAATAGGTTAAGATGCATAAGACACTTTCTTCTTCCCTACCTTGGACAAGGTAACTAAGACTCACTTCTGCTCTCAAAGGTGAGGAAAGTCATGTAAACATGACCATAATAAAAAAAACAAGATCCAATATAGCAATTTTGATGCCCTTAACGATTTCAATGCCCTTAACATATCAGAGTGACCCTGCTACCAAGACGCTTCAATATGAAAATGGAGAATAACATGGCTTGGGTAACAACATATCTTGTTTTAGATTTCTCAAGCGTCATCTTGCAGATGCTGTTCGAGTACCTGTTTTTCGTTTAGCCGATGCTGAAGACACTGATCCTTCTATTAGGATAATTTATAGAAAAAGGACAGAGTAATTGATGAAAGGCGTTGAGCAAAGGGAACAAAGTTGTATCCTCTCTCATCTCTTCTCCCTGCCCAACTTTTACCCTTAGAGAAAGCTCCAACAACCCTCACCCACATTTGGAAAGATCAACTGGTCCAATACCTTCTTGACCAACCAATCTGACGAAAGGAGATGAAGAAACAAGAGACAATCATGTGTAAAGTCCTAATACTTTTTAGAGTAATATTTTGATTCACGAGAACCTGAAACTAAGATTTTACAAATGTTAGTGGAAAAAACTATCTTCATCCCACCCCTCCATGTATAATTTGGTACTACTCCATAAGAAAGTTATTAAATTCTGCAGACTAGTTTAGAAAAATAGGCCCTTTTATCTGCTGCCAGAGAACAACAGAAGAACTCCTGCATGTCTGTGGAGATTCTAAGATTATGTTAAGATGGCTAGTAGACAGACAAACACTAAAATACCATCTGGTACTCTCAGAATTGCTATAGCATTGCCCAAGCCAAGCGGCACAGAAAAGCCTTAACACACCATGCAATTTAGCTGCATCTCATCACTGCCACTATAATTACAGGTGCCTGCCTTCCTCTTTTCAGATTTGTGGATAAAAGTCTAAAGTAAAATTTGTATCTCAGCTGCACAGAAGCAGAGGCCAGTAGTCAATAAACACACAAAACTCGGCATCTGACAGACAGGCTCTTGTAGAATATAGCGCTAACCTATTGTTTAATAGCTCTTCCACACCCAGATTATCAGGATAGCAAAAAGAGAAGATACTTCTTGGATGTGTCTAAGGTACGGGGATTTTTTAATATTTAAATTACACAACAATCATATAAGTGAGGTGTTATTATCCTCATCTTTTAAATAAGAAAAGTGAGACTCAAAGGTTGAAGCACTTGTCAAAGGTTACACCTTTGTAAGAGAGGGAATTGGACCTGGAATCCCAGTCTTTCTGATGCACTGTCCATCCCTTTTCCAGATCAATCTGGTGGCTTCTGGCAATAGTAGATTATTAGCAATTGGCTGTGGTTCTCATAACTTGGACAATTCTCTCAAAGGCTGACAAATCCCTTAAAGCAATATTCAAAGGAGAATTCTGCACCCAGGTCCTTTTAGAGGGAGGTGGAATGATTAAGATTTGGGATTACAATGTGCTTGTATCTGTGTGTAGGCAAATCAGAAAATTTTGAACTTAAAGGCAACGTAAAAGGGTTAAGAATAACAGACCAGGGTAACCAGAGGAGGGATGTTTAGAGTGGTAATGCAAAGAATCTCTAGAAACTAGAACTTATTAAAATGGGACTGAAAATATTTGGGCCAAAAATGTTTAGATATTATTAGAGGACAAGAATGGTATCCACAAGCTACATGCATCTTACACACTCTCAGACCTCTTTCCTATACCAACACTAAAATAATCTTTTCCTTGAGCAAGTCAATCAGTTCCTTCTAGTGATGTAGGCTGCTCTCAAATATGGAACCCAGGACACACACCACTAATATCCCACTCCTTAGAGCACATCAGTTTGTCTCAAAGGCTCCAGCCACACATTTTTATATTTTACAAGGGGTTTATGAAATTTGGAAGAACCCAAAAGAGTTCTGGTGTCATAGTGGTTAAAGCATTCAGCTGCTAACCAAAAGCTGGTGGTTCAAATCCACCACCTGCTCCAAGGGAGAAAGATGATGCAGTTTGCTTCCATTAAGATTTACGGCCTTGGAGACCCTACGGGCAGTTCTACTCTGTCCTATAGGGTCCCTATAAGTTGGAATTGACACAATAGCAGTGGGTTTGACTTTGGTTTGGAAGTATCCAATTTTTAAAATAGAATTTATAAATAAATGGAACAAGTAATTCAACTATTTAAAAGAACTCCTCTTAAAGAAAAAACTGCAGAAACTCACGTAGCAACAAACCCTGAGTAATAACCCATTTCAAAATGTTAATTGTTATGTGGAAGTGACTTTTGACGTTCAATTTAATTTCCTGAAAGCCCCAAACAACTCTATTTCCCTACAGAAAATAATTAAGCATCAGGGATGATAATATGATTAACAAGTAAAACACCTGGAATTTGCTTAAGAAATCAGAAAGCAAAGAGGGGGCTGCTTCAGAAGCTGCTGCTGGTCTCCTTCAGCAATCTCATCAGTACCAACACTGAGGAGGCATCCCAGGAAGCAAGCAGGATGGGTAGGCTATGCTCCAAAGCCTCAACCTAGCACACCTCTAAAAAATTTTAAATGGCTCCTCTTTCCTATAGAACTGATCATTCCAACTTTAATTGGAGAGAACCCCTAGGAGATCTATGTCACCTTCCTTGTCCCAGTATACAGTTTTACGATCTGGGTGGTGCAAATGGTTAAGCATTCAGCTGCTAACTGAAAGTCTGGAGGTTTGAATCCACCCAGAAGCATCTCAGAAGAAAAGCCTGGTGATCTGCTTCCAAAAAATCAGCCACTGAAAATTCAATGGAGCACAGTTTCACTCTGACATACGGGGTCACCATGAGTTAGAGTTGACAGCAACTGGCTTGGTTTTGGTTTTATGTCCTCACATAAAAAATGTCTATTCCCTGCTTCACATTTCTAAAGGGCACCCCACTGGCCTGAAAAACTTCACAGAACTTCTGTGTGGGTCTGACTGCCTTGTAAGAATACCTTAAGCACTAGAAGTTTCTTCTCCACATGAGCCTGATCCAATTACGGGACTGTATCATTTTGTCTGGCAAAATTAATCAATCAATTAAGCTAACACTTAGTATTTTATGTGCCAAATACTGCACTAAAAACTTAATGTAAGTTATCTCTCTTAATCCCAAGAATAACTTTGTAAGGTGGATAATATAATAATTCTCATTGCACAGGGAAAGAAACTAAGACTTAAAAAAATTCAGCATCAGAGTTCCAGTAAGATGGCGGACTAGGCAGAAAGACTCCACAGACCCTCTTCAACAAAGAAAAGGGAAACCAATTAACACAGACACAGAAGATAATCCTGGACCCCTGAAACTTGAAGGGGAGGATATAGAAGTGGACTAAACCACAACTAGCAGAAGAATTTGCATGAAAATACCAAAAAAGGAGACAGACAGAGCTGCGGTCTGGCAGCGATCCTGAGTGATCCTGACCACACGGCACAGACAGCATGGAGATTCCTGAGTGGTGGTAGGACCTAAGAATTAACCTAAAAATCACCCTGCCAGCCAGGGAGTGCACAGAGGACTGCTCTGGTGGCTGGGGAGTAAACGGAGAAGGTGAAGAGAAAGGCAGGCTGACCTGTGGACTTTTGCTGGTCCGGAGGACACCGCCATTTTGTGTGTTTAAAAGTGGCTTGACTATTTTGGATATTTAAAGAGACGGCACTCTCCCAGATTCCTGGGGCTTAAGAACACGTTTTGCTTGCCAGCAACCCCAAGGACACTCCAGACTGGACCTACAAGACTGAAAAGGTGCAACATTCCTCTTGTTACTCTTATACCCCACACCTGCTTAGTGAATGGAGGTGCAGCCATCCCCCACTTCCACCTACCTTCTGGGCCCACAGGAACTCCATCAAAGTCTGTGTGCTCAGATGGAGCCTGGGTGCCCTGCCCTGTCCTCCACCAATTTTTTTTCTCTTTTTTTATTTTTATTTTATTCTTTTTCTCTTTCTTTTTTCTGGTGATTAGTTTGCTTGTATTTGCCTATTTTAAAACAACTATTATTATTAATACTTTTGTCCTTTTTTACTATTATTCTTATTCTTCCTCTCACAAGTCCTAGTTTTCAGCATTTTTTCTTTTCCCTGTACCTGGCAGAATTTTTTTTTTTTTTAATTTAAGTCCCCCCTCCAATTTTTCTCATGATTAACCCCATTCCTTGTTTTTCTTTTTGCACTTTTCCCATTTTTTTTTCCTTCATTATTCTCCTCTACCTTTTTTTCTCTTAGTGCCCTATCCCCAGATATTGCAGATTTTCTTGTTTTTTCTTCTTTTTCCCTTTTTTCTTGTTTTGGTTACTGTTCCTGTGGGATTACATGGTGTGTTTTTTGTCCATGTGATTTTAGTTTTATGATGGTTATTCAATTGTAATTTGTGTCTAATTGAGTGGGAGACAGCAACAGTCTCCATAAGACACAATGACACCCACACCTCCTGCAACTTCATTTACTGAGTGAGAGCCACTACCTCCTTCTCCCCCAATGGGCCAACAATAAAAAAGCACAAAGAAGAGCCTGAATCACCTTTGGCTGCTCTTCACAAACCGTTAACAGAGATCTAAATACAACAATTCCAGGATGCCTCAGAGACAACAGACCATCACAGTCTGCACAAAGAAGCAGGATAAAGTGGTAGAAACAAGGGAGCAGGATACAGACCCAGAACACATCCCTGAGGAAGAAGCAGCATTGGAACTCT
>NW_006921674.1:10149410-10187973 GCF_000298275.1 Orycteropus afer afer | reverse complement strand
AATAACCTTGGGAAATTCACTTCCATTAATATTTCTGTAAATCTTCACCCAAATCACAATTTAAAAAAAAAAAAAAAAAAAGTTCAGCATCATGTCTCAATCAAATAGATCCTAACTGACAGAGCTAGAGTTCAGATTTAGTTATTATCTGCCTCCAAAACCCTAGCTATGACCTTATAATAGATGGGATTGGTAATAAATGATAAATGTCTATATAGTAGAAAGTCAGACACTGTTAAAAATTGTTATAGAAAAATACTTGATGACATAGGAAAATGTTCACAATAAAGTAAAAATTGAGTACAAAGACATTATATACAGCAAGATTTAAGGATAAATATCAAATGTCACATAGTGAGGTAGTGAAAGGTATTAATTTTCTTGATAATTTTTCTCTATATTTTATACTTTCTACAATAAATATGGAAGCTAGCTCTGGTGGCGTAGTGCCTAAGGCACTTGATTGCCAACCAGAAGGCTGGTGGTTCAAACCCACCAGCCACTCCTCGGAAGGAAGGTTGGGCAATCTACTTCCAGAGTGATACCGTCTGGGAAACCCAAGGAGGGGTCACTCTGAGTCGGGTCCAACTTGACAGCTCATAACAACAACAACAATAACAACAACACAATAAATATGTGACTTTTATAATCAAGTAAAATACTTCTGTTTTCATTTTTTAAAAGTAATAAATGTAAGCCAAATGTTAACAGTCATCATTCCTGAATGGTATAATTACGGGAGATTTTATTAGCATTTTTACACCTCTCCACATTTTCCAAATGTGTTACAAAGTATAACTTAAGGGCTGGGACAGACAAGGTGTGCTCTGAAGAGCCCCTTTCTGAAATGTTTAATGCATTTCTGTGGCCGATGAAAGGTGGTTCTTTACTATTCATTCTCCATATCTTCTATGTGAACAGACATGGAGATTTTCAGCTCAGTACATATCCTGTAATAATTATTCAATTCCCAGCATCCTGTGTACCACAGTGTATCCATGTGACTATATGTCTGTCAATGGGATGCAAGGTAAGGTGACATGTGCAACATCCAGGAAATGTCTTTAAAGGGATGGGTGATGCCTCTTCTTTTCTTCTACCTCCATTCTGCCTGTTGAAAAGTGACTGTGATCATTAGAGTGTCATGTTAGACCATGATACAAAGACTCACACTAAGGATGCCAGAATAGAAAGGAGGAAGGCTGTGGATCTACCATACCATCCCTGAACTCTCCAAATACAAACGTATTATGTTTTGAGGGCTCTCTGTTACATGTCACTAACTCTACATCCTAACAAATACAGTATCCAAACACTTAACTTGTACTAGTTGTCTATTAAAAAAAATACAAACAAAGAAATAAATTAATGTTATCATTATAACTTGACACTGAGAACTTCTGGTGCTAGGGGTAGCAGAAGAGGAAAGGAGCACAAACAGTCCAGTCATTTTAATCTGATATTAAGAATGGAATTTCTGAGTAAAGCACTCAGTGGATCACAAATCTTAGAGAAAGATGTAAACAACATGCTTTAGAAACTATCCCTTGTAAAGCCAGCTAGGCTCTACTCATCATGTTAGAATACTTATATATTACTGAGTATACTCATCACTTTATTTTGTAACTTTCTTGATAAATTATATAAAATTAAATGTGAGTGTCTTAGTGTGAAATTTGCTAAAATAATCCTTCAGTTCTAAGAAGTAATGGAAATGATATATTGAAACAACCTATGTTGTTGTTGTTGTTGTTATGTGCCGTCGAGTCAGCCCTGACTTATAGCGACCACTCCTTGGGTTTCCGAGGCAGTATCACTATGGAAGTAGGATTGCCCAACCTTCCTTCCGAGGAGTGGCTGGTGGGTTTGAACCGCCAGCCTTCTGGTTAGCAGTCAAGTGCCTTAGCCACTATGCTACCAGAGCTCCCTATAGGATGGAATTTAGAAATATACATCTGCTGAGTTTCATATAAAAAAAAAAAAAATCCAGGTATCATTAGGGGTCCTCATATAATATGTTCCTAAAATTAACCATCATATTTTAGGATATTACTTTTCATATTGATTGATTGCTTTAATCAGACATTGCTGTCCAATTATTACATTACGCCAATAATTGAAAAACTGGACAAGAAATCAATGCACAATAAATATTTGGTGAGCAGAATGGCAGTTTAAATCAAACATGGAACTGAAATTGAAAGAAGAGTTGATAGGAAGCTTCTGGCATCCTCCTTACAACTACAACCTAAAGCATTACTTTGTTTTCTTGAAGAATAACACCAAAAAGGAAAAAAAAAAAAAAAACAGGTGAGAATTGAGGGAATACTTATAAGTAGAGATTGTCCTTATTACTAGGTAGTGATGCTTTTCTTTATTCTAGTGTCATTATAATGTACATAACACAGAAGAATAATAATCAAATTTAATAGCACACTTTCCACAGTTCACTTACAAAAGATGTTGCTTTGAATTCTTAGGTAAAATTCTATCATTGCTTTTATCTTTAAAAATGCTGATATAGTCTGACTAAATGCTAGGAAATAAAAATACAATACACTGTATTGACTCAATTCTAATTCATGGCTATATTACAGGATAGAGTAGAATAGCCCCATATGGCTTCCAAGGCTGTAAATCTTTATGGAAGCAGACTGCCACATCTGATGGGTTTGAACCAACAACCTTTTTGGTTAGCAACTGAGTGCTTTAACCACTGTCCTACTACGGTTACTTAAGGAAACAAAAATTATGAAATTCAAATAACCTTGGGAAATTCACTTCCATTAATATTTACTTGTGGCTATCAAATGTACTAAAGTCAGAGAGTCCTACCTAAAGCCAATAAATGACTATCCTTGAATAAATGTAAATTTATTTTTTTTTTAATCTGTTGTGAGCATTCTTTTCATATCCTGCATGTATATATAAATTTATTCTACTCTCAAGGTCACAGTAATTCTAAAACTGGAATTGGATGCATATATATGAATGAAACCCACTGTGAAATTTAGACCAAACAAAAGTATTTTTCATAGTTTGTCTTCCAGAAAATTGCACACCACTGGATAAACTTTCTTGAAATTACATATTTACATGCTCTCAATTGGAAAATCCTCTATGAAATATTCATTACTTAAAAAACTGAAAATATTTAAACACAAATGGGTAAATAAGTTGAGTCCGAAAAAGTTGAGTCCCTTATGAATAATAGATAAAATTAACTCAGTGAGTTTCCTTAGTATTTATCTTCAAACTCTCATTAGCATGTGACTACGATGAATTTAATACATTAGATGGTGTCCCTGGGTGGTACAGTTACCATACCCGGCTGCTAACCAAAAGGTTGGAAGTTCAATTCTACCCAGAGGCATCTCATTAAAAAAAAAGGCCTGAATTCTCATAAAAAATCAGCCATTGAAAACCCTATGGAGCACTGTTCTACTCTGACACACATGGGGTCTCCTTGAGTCAGAAATGCCTTGATAATAACTGGTAATACCTTGGAATCTCTAATCAATCTCTAATACTACATTTAAAGTGTATAATCAATAAGGTGTCTCATATACACAACTGTATAAATTTTACAAATGGTAAGCTTAATTATAATTAAGGAATATATTTAATAAACTGATATGCTTTACCTCATTATCAATAATGTGGACAGAAAGAGTCATGCAAAAGCTGAACATAGAATAGGAAAGCTGAAGGAGAATTGATGCCTTTGGATTATGTGTTGGTAAAATACTAAATACATCATAGACTACAAGAAGAATGAACAAATCTGTCTTGGAAGAAGGGTAGACATGAGGATGGTGAAACAACTTCTTGTGTGGTTTGGACATGTTATCAGGAGGGACCAGTCCCTGGACAAGGACATCATGTGTGACAAAGTAGAGGGTCAATAAAAATAGGAAGACTCTCTATGAGATGGATTGACACAGTGGCTGTAATAATAGGCTCAAGCATAGCAACAATTGGCAGGATTAGCCAATGTGTCATCTTGTTTTACACAGGATTGTTATGAGTCAGAACCAACTGGATTGCAACTAACAATAACAACAGCTATTTTCAGTTTTAACACTAAAACAGTATATTTAATTATTGACAGTATCTACCTAAAACCAATACATATTAGTTTGAATCCAAATGTAGAATCCAGGCTTCATCTCTTGGCTCTATGACCTAACAATGACATGGAGAGAGTGTAATCAGGATAACAGGCAGGGATATAAGAACCATTGCCAAGAGGTGTCTGATGAGCACCAACTAGGAGGGATGCTATTCTCAGCTCAGGTTCTGGGCCACTAGCATACACTCTTTGCAAATGACAAGTTAGGGTCCTCTCAACTGGAGCAAATATCTGTTGAAAAATTTTTTTCCAGTGGAGTTTGTGAAAACATTTTCAAATGATCAGTTAGGGACTTCTTTAGTGGGAGGTTGAGAGGAAAGACTCCACAACATACATCATCTTAGACATCATTAGTAAAACAACATCTGTTTAAGCTCCCTTTGATCTATGGATTGTTTATGTGAATATGAATATTCTAAATACTTAGGTTTTAAAGAATCAGTCATAGTGTGCTGACAGCCCAACACTGTGTGTGTTCTGTGAAGAATGCTAAAATATCCAAGCCCTAGCCTTTATTTCCAAAATATACTCATTGTTTTTACACAGTCCAATCATTATTATCAACTGCCGAGCCAGAAAGCTGACCACAGCATCTGCCAATCAGAAATGGAGAAATTATAACATTTTAAGGTCTGGAAACTGCTTAGGATTATCCAGCTCAGTGATTCTCAACCTGCCTAGGAGTAGTTTTTGTGTTTAATTATTGAATAATTTTCTAAAAATTCATGGTGATTAAGACCCACAATCCATACAATTACGTAGCTGTGAAAAAGTGAACATCTTAAACCACAGAATCTCCAGAGCTGGGGATAAGTGATTTTAATTATTTAAAAGGGGCAACAAGGTTTGAGAACCATTGATCTGACTGGATTCTCCCTGCCAGTGATTCAATTTATTTTACACAATCCCTATCGGAAACAGATCTTCTGGAGAACATGAGGTTTGATCTACATTTCAAAGGATGATCAGTGTTTAGAAGAGCACAAAGAGGAGAAATCCATCTGCAAAAATATACTGAGGATAAGTGGTTGGAACAACACCCCTCAAAGTCCAGGAAAACTCCTGAGGAATCAATCCTGAATTTTCAGAGGAAAATGACAGAATGGGATCCTGATTCTGCTGCATCTTTCACCTGCTGAAAGCAGCAACTCAAATATACTCTTCACATAGTGCAACGTCAATTTTGCCACAATGGGCAGGCTGCTTTCAAACACAAAAACTAGACTTAAGTTTAAGATAGGAAAGTGTTTCTTAGCCCATTCCATCTTTGGGTTAGCGTAAGTATTTTCCTAATGATAATATTCTGAAATGTTAAAAACATGTTTTTATTTTTTGAATTTGAAATTGTATTACAAATGAAATTTCCTTTTTCAACTGACTCCCTGAATTCTCTGATGTGCTGACCAACACTGAGGTGGGTCTTTTATAAAAAGAACCAAAGGCAATTTAGAGGAGTCTTGGGGGGAAAACAGTAAGGTCAGTGGTCTAGTGATAATATCAAAGTTTGTTCTACTTTAGAAAGTAAGTCTCAGAAAGACTACCTCGTTCATTGATGAAACAGCCAATAGAATCACAGAAAATTCCTACCTTTGCATCCTACACAATTGTAGCAAATTTGAATGTTTGTGAGACCAAATGGATTAAATATAGTAATATGGATGGTGTCTGCAAACACTGAATTATAGCTAAAAATCTATCATAGGCAGATGGATGAAAAATGAAATTTACATAAAATAAGGTATAGTTTTTCAGAAAATGCTTGTCAACCCAAACTACAACTGTGCAATTTTGAAGGAGTGAAACCACAGGACCTGACATAACTTATTTGCTTTTTTACTTTGTTTCTACTCTTACTCCTATTTTGGATACTTCATAAAAATTCAGCATAGTCATATAGCTATTGCCAATTCAACTGCTAGTGTTCAAAGAAGGAAAAGCACCTATTAACTTGCTTTTTTATAAAACTATCAAAGCAGAAGACAGTTTGTTCCATTAGTCAGTAAATACTTTTCTATGTCTTTGTAATAGCTCCAGATGCATTCCAAGGAATACTACTTAAGAATTAGATAAGCCAAACTCTTAAATGTTTATGCAGAGTTTAAGAAGTTGAACAAAAAGTGCTTAAGTGATTGCAATATTACTTTATTCATTAAATACACTTTCAACTCCCAAAGATCCTTTATTCCAAGAAGCTCAGAGTTCTGTACATTATCCTATTAATTCTGACATTATCCTTTGGAGTTGAGCAGATGGCAAGTAGTATCCCATCCTTCAGAAAATGAAGTCAAGGCCCAGTGAGATTTAATTATTTATCCTAATTTATGATCACCAGATAACAAAGTCAACAATAAAATTCATGACTCAAACCACTAAGTTCAGGATCTGGGATCCCAAGTTCATGCAGAATAAGAAAATACTACTAACAATGAAACCATTCTAATAAAATAATGTTTTCATTATTTTAACTAAATGTTTAATTCTGATTAAAAACAACTATATAAATTATAGTTATTATATATGTTCATATATGTGCACATACACCTACTCCTCACTTTCTGACTAACTCGCTATCTGATATTTATTGTATCCTTCAAAGAAGATAATGGTACTTACTTGAGGAACTCAATACTTATTGAATTGCATTTAAAAATTTAGCTTATTAGCTCCACCCTTCATCATTTAGCAAAGCTAATCAGTAAGAATATTAATAGGAGACTATAAGCTATTGTTATCCTTTCCCACAAAATAACTAGATTTGTCTAATACAATTAGACAAACATGTATTGAGTGCATGTCACATGTAAGCACTATTCAGGTACCTGAGTCTTTCATACTAAATAGAAATTTATAGACATACTAGATTTACTCAACAGCATCTAGAATAATTCAACTTAAGCAGAAATCATATAAAATTAGATTGTCCTCCAAACACATTTTCATTGACATGAACTGGTAACTTTCCCATGCTTGATCATTTGATTTAGCCATATGTTAAAAAGACATTGCTTTTATTTCATTTCAGAATTTTCCTTAGGAAGTGTCTATGGTTCCAGAGCTTCTCAAAGACTTCAATGATCAAGATTAAGGATGGCTCCTTTTCTTCCATTTCAGCAAAACAAAGAAAGGAAATCCACTTATTCTTCACAATAATCAAGCAACCCACTGAGAAACCACTTCACTGCTTGTTGCAGACCAAATCAAGCCCACTTTCTCACCTTCAATGGCTCTCCATGGCCTATATAAGAAGTCCAAACCCTGTAAGCTAAATAACAAAGCTATGAAAAACTAAGGGCCTTATGCCTCTCTCCAGAGGGTTGGCCCTCTCCCTGTCCCAAAGTACACATTCTTTATTTCTACCTAAGATCTTTTCTTTGTGGTGAGTCTTTCACTCATAATGTATTTTATTTTTCCCTCCACCATCACACAACTTTTTACACATCCCAGACAAACTCCCATTTGGCCTATAAAATCTAAGCCCACAATCATCTCCTTTAAACATCTACTGTACTTCTTTTCGGTACCACTCAGTTGGTACTTTAATATGCATATAACTTTTATCTCTAATTGGATTATAAACTCATTGAAATCAGTACGTGAAAAGTACAATTTTATTTCCCAAATGCCTAAAATGTCATATATACTCAATTACTATGTCTTACAAATTAATGTGGTAAAAGCTTCTGGACACAGGAAAGGGAGGACCATGGCAAGTATGGGGAAGCGGTGAAGATGAGAGCTACAGAAGAAGAAGAAAGCCTATGAGAGAAAGTTCTACAAAAGAGGAAGTAGAAAAACAAAGGAGACAAATGTTTAAGGGAACTACCAGAACCAGTGTCTCTTTCTAAAACTCAGCAAAAACATAGGAGTTATACAGCTCAAGGGAGTCAGGGTAGCACAAGAAAAATAGCATAATTTTAGTAAAAAAACATCACCAAGCTGGCAGTCAGAATACTCATGTTCTGGCCTAAAATCTGAAATTAACTACCTGTGACCCAGAATGAGCTATTTAACTGTCAATGAAAATCAATCTCAAAATTTAGTATCCTAGACTTCATGATCTATAAAGCCTCCTCTTGTTTATACATTCTAGAATTTGGTAGCTTTTATTTATCTTGAAATAGTCCCCATTTTATTTTATATGGGGGAAGGAGATACTTGAACATACCAAAAACTATGATAATCTAATATCAGGAGTTTTATTAAGTAGAAAGAAAGTTAAGATTTAAACCAAAACTAAACCAATCTCACTGCCTTCAAGTCAGATCCGACTTATAGCGACCCCTCCTTGGGCAGTATCACTATGGAAGTAAATTGCCCAATCTTCCTTCCGAGGAGTGGCTGGTGAGTTTGAACCATTAGCCTTCTGGTTAGCCATCAAATCATGAAATAGACCAATTGCCTATGACTATATTAAAAACTTCAGCATGGCTGAACATTTCTTTAATATTTGCTTTGTTTATTTGATCATTTCAGTTAAGAGATATTCCCATCATGATAGATCAAGTATTTAGGATGTGATTGAACTGGAGACAGAAAGGGAATTAAAGGTAACACCTTCTAAATATTTGCTTTAGTTCAATGGTGGAAAAAGTAATTTGTTCATATACACGTTTGTGAAAAGTATTTAAAGATTCATCTGATTGGGAGGAGATACGTCAATATAAGAACATCACTGACATCTCACTTAAAATAATCAAATATGTTGAAAGACTCAGACTAACACAAGCAAAAAAGGTAAACTTCCAAAGCATTGAGGTATCTGGCAGTAAATCTAGAAAAGACTGTTTCAATGGCATTTGATTTCTTTTTTTCTCAGCCTCCCCTCTCCATCTGTGCTAATCACTCAGCACTCCCTTATGCACCCAGTATACCTACTCATTATCAGACATTTCACACTTATGACAATAGTAAAAAATCTACTATCCGAGTATTTTGCATGTTGACAAAGTATGTCTGGCAGTAACTAACACCAAGGTCCCTAACTAGCAGACCCTGCCATCATGTAGAAAGGAGGCTTGTGTTGCACAGTTCACTGTCCAGGATGGAAGAGGAGGGACGGTCTCCCCAAACCTCCTGGGTGCCAAGTAGAGCATGGTGGAGGTGGGGGAGCTTCAGAGAACAGAATTCTGTCTGGTGGGTCGTGGAAGCCCACAGTAAGCTAAGGCTGGGACAGAGGCAGCTGGTATCCTGAAGGAGGATGCCCTCAGTCCCAGGGAGGAAACAGGACCCTGTGATTTGGCCCCAGCTCCTAGCCCTAAGGTTGGTAGGTATGGCTGGGGGAGGGGGGGGGCTGTAGTCCATGGGCTCCCTGAGATGGGATACTCAGGTGCACAGGGACCCTGGGACCCCATGTCACATGTCCATCCTTTTACACTTCCTCAATACCCTCTCCTGGGCTGGCACATGTGAAAGTGGAGCAGGCTCTGGGTAAGGGTAAGGTAAACAGGTGAATGACAAGTAGCAACTGCAGTTTAAGGTCAAAGTCAGAGACCAGGTCCGGCCATCAGGCCCTCAGAGGAAGCTCTGGATTGTAGAGTCTCATGGGGAAACATGGGTGGAAGGGAGCAGGGTCAACCAGCAAGAACTGGGGGAGGCTTGGATGAGAGTCCCAGCAGGAGGACCCAGTGGGCAGCACGCACCCTCCTGTGGCACCTGGGCCCTTCTGCCCAAGGACAGGGAGCCCCTTGCTCTTGACAAAGCAACCAAGGGCACTTTGGGACGTGGAGGGGAATGAGCAAGAGCCAACCACTTTAAAAATACATCGAAGGCAGGAGAGGGACAGGGCCCCAGGGATGGGGAAGGAGGTAGCACTTGAGACACCTTAGCTCTGGAAGACTAAGCAGCCCTCCCTTGCAGGCAGTAGTGCGAGCTGAGGTCTCCTGAGTTGTCTTAGGGGAAGGGGAGGGAGCAGTATTCTCTTTGTATCTTAGTGTCTCTGTCAGAGACAGAATCAATCAATAAATTCATCTTAACTCTATGGTCTTAGGGACTTACGTGTTCTCCCTTCCCAAATATACTGTCTTAAAACAAGGCCACCAAAAATAAGTAAATAAATAAAAACTCACTGCCGTGGAGTCGGATCTAACTCATAACAACTCCTCCTTGAGTTTCCCAGGCAGTATCACTACAAAGTACATTGCCCAACCTTCCTTCTGAGGAGTGGCTGGTGGGTTTGAACCACCAGCCTTCTGGTTAGCAGTCAAATGCCTTAGGCACTATGCCACCAGAGCTCCCAAGACAAGGCCACAGGAAAGGGTAAGTGTTTGACCAAGAAGAAAGACTAATTATAGAATTATATATATCAGTAGGTAAAATGTCTGAAATATACAACTTCCACAGACCCCTTCAAGTTTTTACTTATGGTCCTGCTGTCTAGTGACCTCATTTTCTACTAAATTCAGAAGGGACTGTTTCGTTTTTAATTACAGAAATGAAAGATTTAAACCAATCTATAGACAGAAATCTAAGTGACAAATGCTATATGTGAAAGCTTCTGTAATTGTGTCTGATCATGAAAGCCCCAAATGCAAAAATAAAGTGAGAAAATAAAAATCCTGCAGAAAGGTTTTGAGAGATTTCTCTAACATTCACTCACATTAACATAGCCCAGTTTAATCATTTTAGCTAATGGTCACTTTGATAATACAAAAATAATAAATGTCTGACCCTAAGGGTGTGAGGTAAGACACAAATGCTTCCCTTCCTCGTTTGGTAATTAGTGAGGTATGAGAAAAGCACGTGTGCCTTAGAGAACCTGTGGAATGTGAAGCTAGCTGCTGGGTGAAAACTGGTGACCTTTCAGCCACACACACACCTGCTGATTGCTTTTGGTTTGGCCACCTCAGAGTATTTAAAATGATATTTTCAATTATTTGGAATTAAAATTTGGGCAACTTTTGTACAAAAATTTAGGTGGGTTTCAGGTTCTTTTGGAAATAAATCAGAAGAAGAAATAACCGTGAATGGGCAATTCTACAAGCAAGAAACAGTTGAAGAGGACAGCAGTCTTGTCAGAGACCGAAGCTTGACTTCACATTTGTACTGGCCAGTCTTTAATTTTCCCAATGTAAAGCAAGGAATACCCTTTTACCTGGGGCAGATGTACCTAAATGCATTGAAGTATAATAACCTGAATGAAGACGTTTTGGTAAGAAAAAAAGAGGGAAGAAATTAAAAAGACAACATAAAATGAACCAAATGCCCATGATTAAATTGAAACTACAGAAAGAGAACATTTCTTTAATATTTCTGTAGTTTCTCTGTGCAGGCAAGCTTTGCCTCTAAAAAAAAAAAAAAAAATCAAAAATTTAAAAGTCAAATATGTCATTTTCAGTTACAGAGGAAAAGAACTCATCGTCAGCTCTTACCCTCCACACTTTATATACTTTTCAAGAATGCAAAATGCCTTTAATTTTTGAAGTAAGAGATATCTGTAATTCCATGTGTTAAGTTAGCTTTCAGAAATGTCACCTCAGTAAAAGTTGGCCCTAAACCGAGGTTCACAGGGTATGATGAAGGTCTGAAAAAAGGTTATTGAACCCACATTAAATCTTGATAATGCATTAATGAGTCTTTTAAAGGGATAATTTTAATACTCCAATCTTCAGCCATAAAGACTATATAGTGCTAATCTGCCTTGCCCTTTCAATTAAATTTGTTAGGGGCGTTCTATTTAGTCAGCACCCTGAATGGGCCATTAAAATTCTTGTTCAGTAAGAGTTGTGTTCAGTGCTCTGTTGTTTTAAATTCCATTAAATCCAAATGCTCTTTATCGTCCCATGACCACTATGACTTCAATCAGCCAATTTAATTACCTTACAAAATTGTCAGCAGAAGTAGCAATGAAAAACAGGAAGCCCTATGACGTTATCAGATTGAAATCTTCCTCTTCTGTGTTTAATCTAGACCAGTCAATAATGATGATGGGCACCTACTTCCTTCCCTTCCAGGGGCTTTTGACCTTACCTTTCATGCTAAGATTTAGAGTTTAAGATTCATTTTGACTTCGATAACTGGACGACAAATTGAAAGCCCATAGAAGATAAAGTTTCACCACCCAAATGCAAAAAAATCAACATTTCCACTTCATTATATAACGTTCTACTAAAGAAAATCTAGGATCACCTGCAAACTCCAGGTGTTATGCATATGGACTAATAATTTAATAACAGTGTAGAAAGACATCAACTACTTTCTACTCTGATGTGTAAACACAGGCATCAACTACTTCCAAGGAATAACTGTAATTAGAGCTACAACAACACAGTAAAACCTAAAAACAGAAAGAGAAAATGAATAAATTCCTCTCACTTGTAAGTTAAATTTCTACCACAAAACAAGGAAGCATGTTATCATAAATTATGATAATTAAATGACAAAATATTGTCATCTTTATCATAGACAACACTTTATTTAATGGTGAATAGACTTGAAAGGGCTCTAATAATCAATCTTATGCCCGCGTTTGTTCTGTGGTATTTCCTTTGTGTGAGAACAACTCACATTAACTTTCCTGTGCTGAGTAAATGTTGAAACAGTGTCAGCTGAGAATTCAGGGAATGAACACACTGCAATGATCATTTGAATCAAACCAAGAAGCAAAACTTGTCTGAAGAAATGTCTACTGACATAAACTCGTGTTCACTTCTGAAAGACAACGTCGCAAAGCCAGAAAATGTGTCGAGCTCCACGTGTCTGGAGGGAGAAGGGGTGCTCTTCCTAGAGGATGAAAAGATCATTTTTCAAATTCGTTTTCTGAAATGATTGTGTCTCTGTTGATGGCTCACATCCCAGTTACTCTTTGTAGCTTTAAAAATAAGTAAGAACTTATGAGAAAAGACATTTTTTTAAAAAATGTGTTACCCTTGTGTTGGCGATTCTTGGAAAGATTTCGCTGCCTCGCTTTCCGGCGCTCCGATGAGCAGGTGTTCCGACGCTATCTGTCGCAGACAGTAGCCACTATGACTCTCCCATCCCCACCTCCCAGGACTCAGGTTTCTGCTTCCAGATGTAAGGCCACTCCTCTCTCCCGCCCACCTCACCTCCCAAAGGAAGAAAAATCTCTTTCAAAAAGAAATTGTGGAGTGGTAGTTTCTAAGCTCAGTCGATTCGCTCACACTCCTCAGTGGCACGGTACAACTGCTACTCATTTTTGTAACTGGGAGGACATAAGGTGTGCAGCCAACTGGAGGGATTTCCCAAGGAACCTCCTACGTTCCCTCTTACGCCTTGCCTTTTGTCATCGGCGCAGTCCCTGTACTGGCTGACTTCACCAGCGCAGGTGAGCAAGTTGCTGACTCCGGGATAAAACATGGACCTGTGGCCAGTGCGCAGTGCCAAGGTGGTCTGCGAGTGTCTTGGGGGGAAGACTTCGAATAAGAAAGCCGCTTTGCGTGCTTGCTGAAAGAAAAGCTAGGTCAAAATATCGGAAGCGAGAATGTAGCCTATCATGTGCTTAGCTCTTTAGAAAGAGCTATGCTGGAGAAACTGCCTTGAAGTTTGGAAAAAAGTTTGGGCTGATGTCTTTGCTTGTGTCGTCCTAAATTGCAAACCAAATAAGGACTCTGAATAAACAGTCTGACTTCGAAACAAGTGGTGGCTTGGGGAGTGATTCCTTGGAGAAGATGCTGACCCATGGCAAAGCCCCTAGATTGCGAAGGGAAGGCCAGCCATCCGCCGAACCCTAGCCAGAGCGGGCTTCCCCAGAGGCAGGGGTCGGAGCAGACCCGGAGAGAAGGGCAGGCTAAAAGGACAAAAGAAGTTCTAGTCTCTCAGAGATCCTGCAGCTCAGAAGGCATACCTCGGAATAGGGAGCCACGCCTTTCGGACGGGAGGATCTCGACTACCCCCCTGTAACAACTAGCAGAGCCCGGGAGGCCGCGGAGGAGAAACCGAGGTGCCTCGTTTACAAGGCACAGGGACGCGCGGCCCCCTTCGGGGAGAGGCCTGGCTGAGGGCTTGCAGACTGCTGGTGGAAAAGCCTGCCCGAGGATGCCTCACTCGATCTAGGGTGGAGGATTCACCCTCTGTCCGAGATGCACCTTGCGTCCCAACAAGCCCGCTGCCTCGGCGCTAGACAGAAGCCGAGCTGTGCAGACCCCGAACAGTAGGGAAAGAAACGGCAGCGACCACTACAAGGAGCTGAGGCTCGGGTCTCTTCCGCCCTAGCTCAAGCTGCCTTCAAAGGTCCCGAAGAGCGTCTAGGGGTAGGGCCAGTAGTTGGCAAATGACTTGTCTCGCGGTGGTTAGGATGGTTGGCTAGGCGCCGGGGGAGGAGCAGGCCTCAAACGCGCCTCCTGGGCAGGGAACCACCAGAATGAGGCGCTCCTAGGCTACTGCACGAAGTTTTCTTGGGCATGGAAAGGAGCTCACAATGCCCAGGAACACTGCGGGGGTCGGCACCGTGAGCTCGGCTGCTTCTCGCTCCACGACGGTGAGCAAAGGATGCCGAGTCGAGCCACAGCCACAGGGGGAGCAGGGCAAAGGACAGCGCCGAGCCCCTGAGAATGGATTTCCGCCACCAGTGGGAAGGGGGGCAGGGGCGGCGCTGGACTCGGCTGCACGGTTGCCATAGCGCCGCGGCGGAGGCGCCGGGCGACTGGCGGCTCTTTGCCTCTCGCGGGGCGGGAGCTCGGCGCTGGTTGCCGCCTCCTCAGCAGACTCGGATTGTCTCACCAGCATCGAGCTGCCTGACGCCGCCCAGGGGCAGCTGCTCCACCCGCACCTCGACCTCTTCCCTTCCAAGGCACCGGGCCAGGGATGAGGTTTTGGTTCCCCTTTTGAACCAAAGTTGAAAAATAACCTTTCTCAAGAGCAGCTTATATGTGTTCAACCAACCATCACTTACAGTCAAAACATGTTTTCCCCAGAAGAAAATAAAACTCCCACCATTGCATCAAAGTCACCCCAATGGGAAATGTTCCAATGATTACAATGTACACAGTTCTTCCTCACAACTCAGGTAAGGAACCAGAGAAAAAGGATTTTCCACAGGGAAGATGTTTTAAGTTAAGAAAATAACAAGATACCAAGGTGGTTACGATCTTTGCCTGGCACCCTGTTTCTTGAAGACATTCTTAGTAAGTCTTGGTCTGGAAAATATAATTTTTTGTGTGTATGTCAGCTCTTCTGGAAAGCTGGTTCAAACTCTGCTACAGTCGCCAAGATATTTAATATGAAGATATGAAATGATCAGCGAAGGTACAACCTAATGATTCAGCAAATACTGTGCTGCAATACCAGAACAGCAGTAATTAAATCTTTAGCGTGCGGGTGACAGTTTTCAGACTCAAAGTCTTCTTTTTATTTTACCCAGTCTGAAAACAAATTTAACCAATATCAACACATATGAATCTACCTTTGCATTCTAAAGAAGTAGTTTGTGCTACTCAAAATATTGGGCAAAACTACCAGACTATGACACTTATGTGCTTGAAGCAGAACTGCTGTACACACACACAAACATACACTCACAGTGATATAGAGACCGGTTTAGTCTCCTTCACAGAAACAAGCATTTCTGTGGACTCTTGTTGCTAAGGGCAACGAACTTAAGTGCTACCTAAAGGCATGAAGAAAACAGGAAAACTACTAGAATTCAGCTATAATCCATTGTCTTTTTTGTCACTACTAGCCTTCTTGACTTGAGGTGTGTTAGGGGGAGGGAGCCGGGGGTCATCTTTTTAATACGTGAAAAGCATCCTTACTCTCTTTGCACAAAGCCTTAGGAAAGATGGTAAATTTTGTTAGAGAAGAAGCTTTTGGAAAAGGAAAGAAGACGCTGCTGTTGACATAATAGGTGTAGGCAATCACTCTTCGATTTAAATTCCAGTTACTTCATGTATGTACTTTTATCTCAAAGACACACACTTGAGACTATATGATTTCCTGCATTTTTGGTCTGAATCCACTTGAACTGTCAGAGGAGTGGCCCACAGTGGGCACACCTACCCTCCTTGGTTTTCTCCTCTCTAGCTCTTATCTACTTTAGAGAACTTTTCCCTGACTAGTTCTGCTCCTACTGAAACTCCATTGGTCATCGAGAGCGTTGCCCACCCTTCATTTTCCCCAAGCAAACCTTTCTGACCAGGGTTCCCAATGGAGTCTCACGTTCAATTTTCCCTGTGAACTCTAGAGAAATCTTGATATCCTAGGAAAAGGACAAATTTCCCTAAAATACAACTGCTAGTTCCGCTCTTTGATCACACCATCCTGCAATAAAGGTGCAGACTTAAAAGACCCCTCCCCCTGGCCACACACACACACGACCCTCCTCGCATCCCTATACCACCGTTAATCATTTATTAGTCCAGGACTAAGTACGAAGGCTGTAAAGGGGAGACTCGTCAAGTTTGAAACAAAACGCACACACAGCCTTCTTATTATGAAGCTATTTCACGCAAACTGAGCGGCAGCCTCTCCTTGTTAAGTCGAGCCTTGAACCTTACGATAATTTTAAAAGCTCTCTTCTCGCCAAGGGCTCTAGGGACTCGGAAAGCGGAGAGATTACTCGAAAAACTCTCTGATAAAAGATATCTAAAGGCTAGCGCCTTCCGCTTGCGCGTGAGGACCTGCCCGTATCTCTGGCGGAAGCGGACAGACACAACTCGCCAAAGAGTTACCAGATATTAACTCTCATCAGCCCTGCGAGCTGCCAGGTATGCAGCCCCCGCGCGCGTGTTTGCGCGGATCGCGCAACCCTCCAAACCCAGAAGTTCCCGGGGAGACCTGCGGGCAAGGCAGCGGGCAGTCCCCAAAGCGTCATCACTGTCAGTAGCAGGCTACTGTGAGGAAGTGATGAGACCACAACCACACATTCACACGCTTTCATCTTCCCGCAGCTAACCATTAAAAAAAAAAAGAAAAAAGAAAAGAAAAAGCAGCAGCAGCAATAAAGAAATGCAGGAGAAGGCTACTTAAAACCCCCGAGAAGCGAAGGAGCTAGAGCAGATTGGAATGCCCGGAGCCCACCGGCAGGCAGAGCGTACTCGCTTGTTTACATCCGGCTGCCAAGGAGCCGAATTCCAGGCGGTGGAGAGGGACGGGGAATCTTACCAAATCTTAATACATGTGTGGTTCCTTGAGAATATCCAATCCACAGTAAGCAGAGCAGGAGTTTAATGGTGCGACTGAAGACTGGATTACTTAGAATCGGGGAAATAATCTTCATGGTGTTTCTGTGCCCACACGCGCGGCACCCACTTCCCCGGTCTAGCGACAGGCTCCCCGTTCGGGCAGGAATGAGGATGCGTCGAGTGGTGGCCGCAGACGCGATCAAGGCATGGTCACAGAAAGAGGAAGGAGTCTCCGCTTCCCAAACCCATTAGCAATCGCTGCATGTTCTTCACTCACTGCGCCAAGGAGCAACCTTCCACTGCAAGGAATGGTGGGACATCCATGTTAGTAGGGGAGCATCCGGGAGAAATCCAGCACGCACACCCACAATGTTCGGCCGCGCGAGCCTAAGGAAGCAAAGGAGGAAGAAAATCAATAGGAAATCCAGCCTTGGAAACGAGGTGTCGATAGGAAACCAAAGTCCCAGCACAAAAGGAGCTTCGCCAGCAAACGTTTTGCCAGGCCCTATTCTACTGCACTGCTGCACAGCTTCTGACGTGAAGCCAAGATTAAGTGAGAAAAATTGAGATAGCTGCTCGCCTCTTAAGGCTCCCTGCCAGCGAGCTTCCCAATAGCTATTATGCAACTGGAGTGATCTCCCGCCTTGGGTTGCAAGAAAGAAAGTCGCGTTTATTTACGTGGAGAAAAATGCTTTTATTTTCAATAAGAGTCCTTGCTAAGAGAACGACTGGTGTGTGCAGGCAGACTTCTTAAAATAAACTGATGAATTTTAATAGATGACTACCTAAGTCGAAGGCACTTTGCATAGGAGTTGTTCAAAACAAAAAGGTCTAAACCAGAGGAATTTGTTTAAAAATTAGGTAGAAAGAAGGTTTATATTTTCATTTCTGCCAGGTATGAATGAATACACACTGGGATGTAATAGGGAAGGTGAATGTTGTCTCCAAAAACTTGAATGAGACATTCCTTGATTACTACTCAAGAGAAAGAAATTTCTTCAAGTGGACTTTCATGGGAAACATTGAATTGAAAGAAATATGTTCCCAGCCATTTTTCAACTTACCTAAAATAATTACGCATATATAAAAGACAACGATGTTTGACTTGGCAACAAACTCCAAAAGCCTCAATAATTTATTCCTGAATATCTTCTCATTTTTAAAAACTTATTTTTCATTAAAAGACAGAATATGAAACCATAGCTTGAGCAACATTGACTGACCTATCTTTGTCTGAAAATGCTTTATCATTTGCTAGTTTTCTGGTGATAATACTTATTTAGAGTCCTTAAGTAGTGACTGGCTTGGATTTTACAATTAGCTATTTATTCAAGAAAAAAGGTACAGAAATAAATTTCCTTTCAACACAAAGTAGTTTTCTTGTTAGAAATAAGTAATATGCTGTCCTTAAGCACACAGATTTTTTTTAAAATGTCCACTGTTAATATTGTACATTAGGAAGTAAAATCAACACAGTAATAAATGTATCACTGTTAACATTTTCAAATGATTAATAAGTACAAAAAAAAAAAAAAAAAACTGCTAGGCCTGTATCTTACAGTTAATCTTTTTTTTTTTTAAATAACTGCCTAACAAGTAATTTTCCCATATGTTAAACCTTTTGACAAAAAAAAATCACACCCTATTGGAAAAATACCTTAATTTTCTAAACAAGTGGTGATATCAATACTATTCGACTCTTTTTATGTTTTCCCCAGATAGCAAGAAAATACTATCATGTTTTCACTTCATCAGAGGGATTTTTTAAATCCTTGTTTTTTTTAAAAAAAAATTATAAGAGAATGCTAGTTTGAAAAGAATCCTACATTTTGCAGACATTAAGTGGCATTTATTTATTCATTTATTTAAGACAGAGGAATAACTGCAGTGTCAAAAGTAAGTATCATGAATGGCTACTTCTGCAGTCTGGCAGGCAATTCAATCAAATAATTTGACTATTTGAACACTTTAAAAGGAACACCTAGTGCTAAAACTAAGGGTATCTAGCGACTCCTTCAGTCCATGTATAAAATATCTCTTGTAAAACATGTACAGCTCAACATGTTCTGTCTTGTATTCAGTGTCTCATTTATTTCAATCTACTTGTTCATTTTGCTTTTGATCCTAGCAGAGAAAATAATGACCATCAGGGTAACAATAAATAAACTGTGTTTTTTTTTATCTGCCAATATAATTGGTATATACTGCCTGAAAATAGCATGTTCTGTTGTGGCAAATCAAAATACTGCAATTTTGCAGTGTAGCTGGCATTTAATGGAAGCTGAGAAAAAAAAAATTCTCAATTATGCATTCTGTTAACATAACGGCATTTGACATTAAAATTGTAATTTATCTGCTAAAAACTAGCATTCCAAACTATTTTGTTTTTGTGGGGTTATTTACTGGATGTCTAGTCAGAAAAGTGAAAGATAAGCTTCCAGATCCATGAAGTTCTTACACAATAAATTGAACAGCAAAGGTCTAGCATAATTTTTTCTTACTATTAATTGGTCTCCAAAGAACCAATTTTGCACAAATGCTAAATTAGGTTCATTTACATTCATCAACTAAGCTGAAAAGCTTCAACTACAGACAGGAAACTGCACCTGTTCAATTGAACTTCTTCAAGACAGGAGACAACCTTTCTTAAGGACCGCGGACAGCGCTCCAGGCATTGATTTATTCTGGAGTAGTACAGTTGAAAGTGGTAAAGTAAGTCCCCAGGTTAAGAACATTGAATTTAAGAGTACTTGCCCTTCAATGTTGTGTAAATTTGCACTTACTTTGAAATGACTGAACCAACTCTTACTCACAACAAATTCTTCATCACAATCACCTTCACTTGCTGCACATGAAGCTTTTAAATCATTGAAAAGGTCTGGAGCTTTTCTTGCACTAAGGCTAAATAAGAACCATATGTATGCACCTGCTCCAAGTTACCTACAAATCAGACTTAAAGGCACACATAGGAGTAGGTCTCGTTCCTAACCCAGGGACTGCCTGTACATGGAATGGGTAATAGGCCATTTGAATTAACAATATGCATACTTCTCCTACAAAGTCAGAGAATTTGAATTATTGCATTGTTCACATTGTCAAGAGGACTACTTTGTCAATTGTGTTGTGTGCATTTCCCAGTATGGCTTACTAGTATTCCTTGGCATACTTAGAATATATTAATACTCATCCTTTTCCAAAGTATATTATTGCCTAAGCCACTTACATTAACTGTGAGTTCCCTCATGAGCACTAAACTACATATTTCTCCATACAAAGTACTGTTTGAAAGACCACCAAGAATTCTGAATACTGAATATTCAATATTGGGTGACTAAAGAGATTTCTAAAATGTACAATTGGGTATTGCCTCCAAATCCTTCACCTCCAGATTTCCATCCACTACAAAGTTGATCAATCAACTCTAATTCTTTTTCATTAAACTTCACCCACTCCTCAGTACAAAATACCTAAAGTACCTCCCCAGTAATACAACAAAATGCTTTGGTGACATAGGAGATATAGTAAGACAATTTTGAAGTTGTTATAAATTTCTCCCCAATAATGATACCATACAGCATAGTTCTGAAAGACTGATAAAGTCATTTTATAGTATTTCACTGACCAGACTTAACTGTCTTTTTTTTTTTTTTTTCCCTCACTTTAACCATACAGCAACCTTTACTTCTAGAAGCCAAAACTCTGTAAGGTTCCAAGGTCAAAGCAGAATTGACAAACTGCAAACACACAGATATATGTATACACAGCTAGCAGTTGTGTTGAAAAGTAAGCTTCAAATAAATAAATAAATAAAAACCCACAGGAGGCAGACATAAATATTAACTTATGGTAAATTAACAAAGAGAAAATTTCATATCATGTTCATATAAAGCTTGTTCAACAACAATAGCAAAACACAAATCCATTAGCTTCATCTTTCACTGTATTTTTATGTTTGCTGACACTAATGATCTCTTGTTTTTGGGCACTACTACTTGAGAAGCAATTTTAGTTTCCTATTCTCCCAGTGAAAATGAATCTTATTCTAGTTAGCTGCCACCTGCTGGGACATGTACAAATGTGTAATAATCCTCACAGCACAACATTTAAAAAGACAATGCCTACACCTTTTTGCAGGACATAGCAAATGCATATCCCAGGACAACCTGAATATCAAAGGTGTTTCAAACATTTTTCCATGCCAGATCTATATTTAATTTTTTTTTTCACTTGGAATTCTTCTAAAGATTCCACTTGTTACTGAAGTCCTGCTGTTTTGTGACATTTGAGAAATCTCATCTTACAGTAACACTTGACCTATTCTTCCATGCATGTGACCTGTTGTATTGCAGCTTAGCTAAAATAAACAGCTTGAGTATCCATGGCATTAAAGGTTTCAGAGAATAAAGTAAGAGCTGATATTAGTTAAGATCCCACTGTTGCACACTTGCACTTCATCCTCTCTAACTGTGAAAACTGTGCCATCCTGTCTAAACACCTATCACCTGTTCCACCAACATTCTGCTACATTGATGATTAACGGCATTTAGAGTCTTAATTAAATTTTAGGTATCCAAGAGAAGTTGATCTTAATTAAGAAATTGAATTGGAATAGATTTACATGTCCTGGAACCTTTATTTATTTATTTAACTGTAGCCTATGCCATAGTCAGTGGGTTTAAATTGAAGGAAACAAACAGATATGACTTCTAAGTATCACTCATTTCTCTACTACTGTCTGATATATTTCTTTTTTATTTGTTTATTTAATAAGTGTCTAAGGTCACTGGAAGGAAGATGATAGCTGCCTTGGTGGTTTTAGGAATTAGCTCTATAAAAAGTTACAAGGTAATGAACACAGAGAAATCAAGACTGAAATACTATCTCATATCTTTCAGCAACTAAGCTACAGACTAATTGAAATTTAAATGAATCAATCATTGTTATGAAATGAAAATAATCATTAATACATAAGGTAATTTCTGATGACAGACTACTTAACAGTATGGAGATGAGGAAAACAATAGAAGTATTCTATGCATACCAAAAGGATAATAGTAGTATGTTTTCTAATACCTCTTTTCACTAAATGGAAATTGCTCTCTAAGGAGCCTCAACTCAGTTGTGTTATTTGGTAAAGAAACACTATCTCATTGAAGGTAAAAATATCAGGGAAGGAAGGTCGTTAAAAGTTCTTGATTGGTTATGATCCACTCTGGTGACAAGCCCCCCACCATCACCACCACCACGACACACACACACACACACACACATACACTTTACCCTAATAGGATGCTCTCTTGAGTTTTTTAGGAGCTCTCAATACAAGCGCAGGTTAAAATGAATGGCTGTACCTCCTCAGCACAGACTAAGGAGCA
Source organism: Orycteropus afer afer (assembly GCF_000298275.1). Classification (NCBI taxonomy): domain Eukaryota; kingdom Metazoa; phylum Chordata; class Mammalia; order Tubulidentata; family Orycteropodidae; genus Orycteropus; species Orycteropus afer. Next base: position 10,165,393 of record NW_006921674.1, on the reverse strand, counting down.
AGACTGATGAAGAAAGAGTGGGTGGATGGGAGGAAGGCTGCTGAGTCCGTCAGACTTGCAAGCAGAGACCCAGCTTCTTGCCATCTGTCTTATTCTCCTAGCTTCGCGTGGTCACTTCCTGACACGTCCACTTACTAGATTATTTTATATGGAGAATTCAAGTGCCTACTGCCAACCGAGCCAGTTGCACCTTGACGGGAATTGGTTGAGGCGAGCGGGACAAAGCCACTCAGAGCGAATGGGTCCAGCGGGTGCTCAGAGAGCATTGGGCTCCTCTGCGCTGTTGATCGCCTTCTTCCTCATCTCCAGGCGGAAAATGCCCCTTGCCCACCCACCCCGTTCCCTCCAGTCCTAGTGGGAACAAACAGCTCGGGAGGGAGCCGGGAACAGAGCCCACCCCGGGGGAGTCCTTACCTTTCACTGGGGGCGAGGTGGGCGGGGTGGGGGAGGATGATCCTCTGGGAGGAGCAGCCAGAGGAGGTCGGACGGGAAGTCCCGGGCTCCGGGACCAAGTAGCGCAGCCGCGGGCGCTGAGCACGAGTGACGGCGGCGGCGGCGGTGGCAGCGAAGACAGAGACCGAAGAGCAGTGGCAGCGGCGGAGACGGACACGCCTCCTGGCGGGGGTTCCGCGCCTCTTGCTTTAAAGGAGCCGCGCTCCTTTACCCTAGCGGGTGAGCGCTACTGGCGGTCTCAGCCACCTGAGCGCAGCGCAATCCCTGGACAGCGGCAGAGAGAGCGGTAGAATTCTGGGCACCCTCACACTTGGATGTTTTGAATCCCTGGGTCAGGATTTCACCTCCTGTGCACACCTCTGCCTCCTGGATTGCGGGAACTGGAACAGAGATGCTCTGTCACGGAATGATGCAAATCGCCGTGGAATTTGCCTGGCTCCGGGTGTTAACAACAAGGATGATGAGCCAGAGCACGTTTGATTCTAGATGGGGGGTTTTATGCCGCTCCGATACCATAGCAACGAAACTTCTCAGCTGCCAGCGATGGGGAGCAGCTGGTAGTCTCCAAAGTGACACTCTTAGTCCCACTACTAGTGTCCCTTTGATGTTTGCTACAGAGATCTTAATCTGCTTCCCAACTTACGCTCCGCGTACTCGTTTGTGCACACCCCCTCGCTGCTCTATTCCCCTGGATGCCAGGAGTCACTGACTGTGGCTTCTGGCCTCAGTCGTTGAGAACAGAAGGGTGGAAAGAGACTTCTCCCAGTGTGAGGGGTTGGCGGATGACTCTGCCAGTCACCCTACTGGCGCACGCCCTCCCTTCTCCCGGCAAAACGAAAGCTTCCTGAACTCTCAACCCCAGCAAATACAGCAAGAAGTTGGTTTTGAGATCTAGTAGGTGCAGAACCTCAGTCACAGACTCAGGTTGGTAAAAGGAGTCTGAGAAGCAATCCCACCAGGCAAGTGCGGGTCCAAATTGCGTGTCGTACCTCTTAAAAGGCCTGAGGAACGGTGCCTGGGTCCTTCAGCAGCTCGGTTTCCAGACAGGGACCGCTGGCAGCGAGCGCACCAGGCTTGTTGGAAATGATTAGCTTCTGCAAAGAATCCCGGATTTCCGCTCCTCTAGGTCGGGAAAGTCAACATCTATTCAATACCTTTGCTGTTTCATCGTCGGCCCTACAATATTAACTAAAGCTGAGACTTGGCTGTGTCCCTCAGAAGTTGGCGAGCAGCGATTCGCGAGTTTTCAGTGAAGCTGAACAAGGAGAGTCAGTGCGCACTGGGCCGGAAGATAATTTGGAGCGGGGCGGAGAGGGGCGGGGGGCGGGGGGAGGTTGCTGCTGGCGGATCTGATCCCACAGATCTGCGGAATGCCGTAGCAGTGTCTACCACAGGCGGCCAAAACCCAAACCAAACCACACTGCTATCCAGTTCATTCCAACTCACAGGACCAAATAGGACATAATGGAACTGCCCCGTAGTGTTTCCAAGGCTATAAATCTTTATGACTGCCACGTCTTTCTCTCATGATGGGTGGGTTCGAACTCACCGCCTTTTCCTTAGTCGCGGAGCGCTTAACCACTGCTCCTTTACAGGCGACCTTGATCTAATTCCAAAGACCAAGATGTAGGGAGACTCTGGGTCCCCAGGGACAAGTTTTCTGGCTGGAGACAAGCGTCTGTCCTTTACTTCCTCCTTTCCTACAGACCTCAGTGGAGTTAAACCCTCTCGCTTGCAGGGTTGCTGCTGGGCAGCGGTTGGCTCGGCCCAGCCACAAACACACAGCAATTCAGTCCAGCTACACCCTACACCTTAGAAGCAAGGATGGTAAGTTTTCTCTTCCATACATGGGACATGTTTCAGAAGAGGCCGGTCCCTGGAGAAGAGCATCATGCTTAGTAAAGTAGAGGGTGAGCAAAAAAGAGGATAGGCAAGATGACACAATGAGCTCCAACAGCAACGATGGTGAGAATGGCGCTGGCCGGGGCTACCCAGTCCCTTCTGAGGGCAGTTTCTTCTGTTGAACATGGGGTCCTGATGAGTTGGAGCTGACTGGACAGCACCTAACAACAAAACCTATCCCACTTCTCAAGGAAAACCACTAGTTTTTACCCTCTCGATCCCCCCGCTTGCCCTCCCACTACACCCTCCTGGTGGAGACCACTTAGGACTTAGAAAAGTTAAGGAGAAATTAGTTAGTAGCAATGGAGAGAGTCCATTACTTGTTTAAAGAGCCCGGGGTGGCTCTGAAACTCCTGTAATTAAGTCAACAGCGGCCTTGTTGTACAGAGTAAATAAATAGTCAATGACTCCATTGTGCATAGTACAGCGAGCAGCCCAGACGCGTGACTGGCTCAGGGCGCCTGGGCTCCAGCTGCTGTGACCTGCAGGCTAATGGGCCCTTGAGGCATGGCAGAATTTGGGCCAGGCCCAGAAAAAAATGCCCCATTCAGTTCCATTCCCCTGTGGGAGTGATGAAGATAATTTGTCTACTGGCCAAAGACACTCTTCCTGTCACCACACTAACCTAGTCCCACTACTTCCAGGTAGACAAGAGCAAAATGCAGGGGCACAAAATAGATTCTGGTGGAAATTCCTGAATGAGGGCATCCAGCTCTGTTTTGCTGTGACTCTGAGTGTTGGGACACAGAGAGTGTGTCTAGTTAGTTTTAAGTGCATAGAGTCTCTAGCACCTAGTTGGAGCTGAATGAAAGAATGAGGAAATTACTGAGATCAACCCATCCCCCATCCACACTGTAGCCCTCTGGTCCACATTGTATATGAGGAAGGAGGGGCTTTGAACCTCTTTCTCTAAGTATTGTGTGTAATTTAGAATCCACTTGTAGATTCCATATCCAGGGCAAACAGGACACATTTATAAAGAGAGAAATAATAGGTCCTTGCAAGGGCATGAGTGGGGAGAGGGAGCAGAGGAAGAGAGCTGGTGGAAGAGTGGAACAAATCAAGATTATGCATGTTGTGACAAATTCATTTCCTCAATAACAAAACATTATCTGGATCCTAATGGGGAAAGTAGACTAATAAAGAAGCATTAGACTATACACAACAATTTAACCCTTCAAAAAATTTATCCAAAGCTATAGAGAGTGCTTTTCTTATTAAGTTTTAGGATTTATGAGGTTAAAGGTTAAAGAATTCAGAATCTTTCCTGTGGCAGCTGTGAAGCTTTTTCCTCTGTATTCTCTGTCATCATTAAAACTTAATCTTCCATCTTTAAGAAGGTAACTGAGTCCCTCAGCTAGAGTCTTAGAGAACAATCACTTTCCTGTCCTTAATTTCTTACCTCTCAAAGAGCTCTTAGAACATTAGCAGCTCTGGGATTTTGACTGGTAAAGACCTAGCCGTCGCCAGTCTGAATTCCCAATCTTCCTACCAGCCTTGTTTGTTTATTTATTTTGGTCTAGTTTGGGTGAATTAAATGAAGAGTTGGAAGGTGTTACTTAGGATTGTCAGGTCCAATGCCTTTATTTTATAGGTGATAGTTTGGGTTACTCTGTGCCGCTGTAACAGAAAATACCACAAATGGAATGGCTTTTCTCAACTCAGGAGTTTATATTCTTACAGTTTTGGAAGCCAGAAGTCCATGTTCAAAGCACCAAGCTGTAGAGGATGAGTAAAAGCGTCTCAGACTTGGGCTTCAGCCCTGCCTCTTGATCCTGACCCACTGGAGCTAGAGATGTCTTTTCACTCAGACAGCTGCTGGCTGCTGAGGCTAACAAGCTCAAAGTCAACAAAAATGGCACAGTCCTGATATTACCAAACCATACGGCAGGCTGTTGAGTCAAGTCCATTAAGAGTCCCAAGTTTGGCAGACAACATGGCAGGATGCTGAATAATAACTCGGCTCCATGGAGGATTCAAGTGTGCCAAAAGCCGCAGACTTTCCTCAAAACTGCTTCTTATATACTGGAAGCAGCCCACATCCCCAAAGCAGCTACTCAGCTGCTCCAGTAGATTATGCCATGGACTTGATTACCAGTATCACCATGAGGAATAGCTACATTCAGCTACCCAGCTGCTCAACCAGACCCAGCCAAGTTGACACATCATCTTAACTACCATAGTGATAGAAACAAAAGTGAGAGAAAAGAACGACTTGCCCAGGGGGTTGCTGAAGTGAGACCACTGTCTAACTGTCCAGAACAGCATCAGGTTGTCTCATGCCATCACTTTCAAAACTTAGAATCTTCTGAAGTTAGGACTAAAATAAACTCGAAGGGCATCTAGTCAATTTCATGTTCACAGACATTTCTTTCAACTGGAAAAACAAAACACTATACACATGTATACATAGCCTTGAGATTTTGCATACAATATTAGGAGATGCCCAGAGCCCCTGAATCCCATCTCTAGGCCTCAAGGCTAAGAGCCAGCCATCCACTCCAACAACGTCATTTTACAGATAAGGAAACCTAGACCAAGAAAAGATGGAGGCACTGAACTGATGAAGAACAGTTCCAGGACTAGAGAATATTGTAGTTATTTGCTGTCAAGTCAGACCTGACTCGTAGTGACCCCGCCTTGGGTTTCCGAGGTGGTATCACTATGGAAGTAGATTGCCAACCTTCCTTCCAAGGAGTGGCTGGTGGGTTTAAACCACCAGCCTTCTAGTTAGCAGTCAGGTGCCTTAGCTGCTATGCTACCAGAGCTCCCAGGACTAGAGAACAGAGAATAGAATTCCTGATTCCTATCTGACCCTATTCCTCAAGTCTTTTTAGCTGTAATCTGAAACAAATAATACGTAGATGATAGTAATGGCTTAATGTTTTGTGTTTTTTTCCCTGAATAATTAATATCCGCATATGAAGTATTGGATGTATTATTCATTTCTGAAACCTCTCAATGTATTTATTGAGCACATACTGTCTGTCAGACACTTGTCTAGTGATAGTAAAACAGCACTGAACAAACTAAACCAAACCCCTGCCCTCACTGAGCATTTACTTTAATGGTAACAAGACAGAAGATACATGTAAGCAAAATATATCAGATAGGAAGGAGTGTTATGGAGAGTAATGAAGCAGAGTAAGCAGAATGCCTAAGACTTGACTGCTAACCAGAAGGCTGGCAGTGCAAACCCACCAGCCACTCCTAGGAAGGAAGGTTGGGCAATCTACTTCCATAGTGATACGGCCTCGGAAACCCAAGGAGGGGTCGCTATGAGTGGGTCCAATTCGACGGCACATAACAACAACAACAACAGTAACAAGCAGAATAAGGCATGTTGTGAGAGGAAAGGTGTTAAACGGAGTGGTCAGAGGAGCTCTCACTGATTAGTTGATGTTTGAACAGAAACCAAAAGTAAATTATGAAGTGATCTATGCACACAGTTGGAGAAAGTAGGATCTAGGTAGTAAAAAGTATAAATGTAAAGACCCTGAGGCCAAATCAAATATAAATGTCCTGAGGAGGAATGGAGAAATCAATGCCTAGGGAAGATGAGACATTGGTAGAAAATCCAGTCCAACAGGAACAGAGGGTCATGTCCTAGAGAGCTTCAGATTTCACTCTGAAGACAACACAGAAAACTACGAAGTTTTGACCATAGACCACCGAGGAGAGGTATGATATGACACAGATGTCAAAGGTCCACTCTGCCTGTTCTATTAAGATTGTTGTTGTTGTTGTGTGCCATCAAGTCGGACCCGACTCATAGCAACCCCTCCTTGGGTTTCCAAGGTGATATCACTATGGAAGTAGATTGTCCAACCTTCCTTTCGAGGAGTGGCTAGTGAGTTTGAACCACCAGACTTTTGGTTTGCAGTCAAGTGCCTTAGGCACTATGCTACCAGAGAGCTCCTCCTTCTATTAAGATAGCCTATGTTTAATAAAGGTTAGGGCAGAAGGAAGACAACCAATTAGGAGGCTACTGTATTAACCCAGGCTGGACTGGACCAGAATAGCAGCAGTGGAGATCATGAAAATGGTCAGATTCTAGATACATTATTAAGTAGGGCTGAGAGAATTTCCTGACAGAGCAGATGAGGAATGACACCCAGGCTTGTATCCTGAGTAACGAGAGGATAGATTATTTATTGAGATGAGGAAGAATACAGGAGGAGAAAGTGTGAATAATGAGTGAGGATTTGAGCATTTAAGGTTCTTGACATGTATTAGACATACAGGCAAAGTTGCTGAGGAGGCAGTGGTATACATATGTCTGGAGTTCAGAAGAGAGGAAGACATTTGCAAGTCATCAGCTCATAGACAATTGAGATCACCTAGGGAATAAATGTATATCAGGAAGAAAAAGATTCCCAATAATGAGTACTAAGACATTTCAAAGTGTAGTATATGAGAAGAATCCAGCAAGTATAGAGAAGTAGCAGCCACTAACATAGAAGGAGAATCAAGAGAGTGTTTCTCAGAAGTCAAGTGAGGGAACTATTCCCAAATTTGAGGGACTAATGAGGTTTGCTAAAGGCTGCTGAAAGGTCAGGCAAAACAGCAGTAAGAATTTGTCATTCACTTTATTTAGTGATGTGGAAGTCATTGTTACCTATATGGGTTTTGAAGTAGTGGTCAGGATTAAAGCATGTTTGAATTAAATTCAAAAGAAATGAGAGGAGAGGAATTGAAGATGAATAATAAAGCCAAATTTTCAAGGAATTTTGGTTTTAAGTGGAGAAGATACATGGGGCAGTATCTGGAGCACAGTGTGAGTCAAGGGATTTTATTTTTAATTAGAAGATGACGTGTTAGTATTCTGATGGTTGTGGCAGAGGGAAAAAAAATGATATGAAAGGAGAGATGAATGGATGTCCTGTATAGTCAGGATGGATGGGACCTAGCAATGTCAATTAAGCCAAGTAATAGAAGAAGACAGAGAATATAGAACAGATGAAAGTATGTTTGTAGATGCGCCATTGGGCATCTACATGATCTCTAGTGCCAGGCTGCCTGGCTACATAGTTCCCTTCCTGACCATTCTCTAGTTCCCAACATCCTCATTCCCATACAGATGCCTGCTTTGCTTGGTCCCTTGTAATAGCTTTATTTTGAATTATTCAGGAAGAGAAGGGCAGGGAACAGGAAGAGGAATAGTAGCTGGAAGAAGATACGAGATTATCTTTTTATTTATTGTCTTTTCTTCATGAAATAACTAAAAATATAAACTGAGAGTGATGAGTGGGTAGAAGGTATAAGAAGTTTAAGGATAGTAGAGAAAGTATGACATTTTTATCGAAAAGACTGGGAAAGTGAAAGGATACATATGTGTGAAGTTAGGTGTTTGATTGACGTTCAGGACTACTTGAGGTTAATCCCCATGAATTCAGCCAGTCAGCATGGTCTTATGTTCTTCTTTAGCCATGGTTAGTGGCACAAGTATGGGTTTGGAGGTGGTGAAGAGTTGGATTTAAGCAATTTTTAGTTTCACCAGTGTGATGAAGAGAAAGAGGGATAATGGAGTTGCAGGTATGTGCAGGGCAGTGATTATACTGATGGACCCTAGAATCCAATCTGATTACTATGAAATCCAAGTTTGTTAAAAGAGTGAAGGGAGGACACAAAAAAAGCAGAGAGGGATTGCTTAGCATCACTGAACTTCTGTCAAGGGTGACGGAAATATTAGGAATGGATCATGGTGATGGTTGCATAACATGATGAATGTAATTAATGTCAATGAATTGTACATGTGAAAAAATGTTGAAATATCAAACGTTTTGAGCATTAGTAGCACTCAAGTGCTCAATAGCCATATGTGGTTAGGTGGAGAACACGATCATTAGAGAAATGAAGGTCAAGGAGGAGAAACAAGGTATTTGAAAATAACTAATGTGGATTTGAAGTAATCTATAGAAATGACAAAGTAGTTCTAGCTAAAGTAACACTGATTCATGAGCTAAATATTTCAAGGAATGGGCAGGAGATGACCCAACATTATAATGATGTAAAGATTAAAGATCAAGTGTTTTAGGAAGGAGGGATGGACAACATTTGGAAATAGAGAACACCTAGCCCATCTTCAAAACTTGTGGCAGGAATGATGGAGAGTAACACATCTCACCTGAAAGGTCTGCAGTTCTTTCAGGGACACATTCAGGGAAGAAGGTAGTTGCAGTGTATGTGTTCCAAGAGGGACAGTGGAAAGGTTTCTAAATTGGGGATGTACATAGCACTATAAAGATGAGATATGATATGGGATTACCTGAATGACCCAGGCTTCCTGTAATGACAAATATAATAAGGGATAAAAGGCAGATTGGGATGACACCCACGAGTCTTCAAGGTATATTATAGTGCTGAGATGATGTTATTTACAAAGTGGAAGGGAAGCTTGTTTTGAGACCTATTTAAACTTCTACTTCCAAATGAGTTGAGACCAAGGAAGGTCATTGCCAGACCTCAATGTCACTGTGTAGTCTTCTGCTTATGATTTTTCTTAGAAATTTTGATCCACCCTTTGGGGAGGAAGGCAGGGCAGGGAAAGAACTTGCATATCCTTCAAAGTACATTCACCACTTTAATCACCTAGGACTTACAATTGACTCTTTGAACTTCTTGATCTTGGGTAACACCACATCCTGACTCTAGAGGTCTATGAAACCTTCAGGTGACCTGGAATGACTAAATCAATTGCTTCTGTAATCAGTTTATTGCCTTATGTGTAAACCTTTTTCCACTCAACATCTTCCATATTTATTGCATCTCAGTATTCTTTGGGTCAGAATGTTCTCACTCAGCCACTTCACGTTTGCTGAAATTCTACCTTATAGACCAAAGCCAAAATACTTCACAAGAACACTATTTTGAGAATTTTGAGTATTTCAGACTCTTGCTTACTCTTTCTACAAAGTAAAAGTTTTAATTTCATGAGGTTATAATCTTTTGCACTGTCTCTCCTTATCCACCCCACTACTATTGCTTCTTCCCTCATTATCCCTAAACCTCCAAATCTTATCCCTATCTACTTCATTTATTCTTTCACCTAGGGATTCTTGAATACCTGCTGGGTTCCAGAGAAATAAAGATAAAACAATGAGGGGAAAAAGAAGTAGAAACTATACCTTTAAAGATATTTCTAAAGATAATCTGTCAATGAGATTATGACATACTTGCTCCTCCTTTTGTTGAAAGCACTGATAGAGAAGCATGAGTATTAGTAGTACCTACACAAGTGGTATCTATTAAAGAGGTGTGCTGTGCCAGAAAATAGTTCTTCCTGACTCCTCACCTCAATCTCAACAAAGAAATAAAGAAACCAAACAAAGATCATGAGAAGTATGGGAAAATGGAGAAAAATTCCTACTCTGGATGAGGAATCAAGGCATACAGGGACAGATGTACAGGCTTCCCTAAAACATATGACCTAAATTGATAGATCATGAGGAAAAAGGCATATACAAAGCCTTAGGGACATTGCTTATCCACCCTTGTGTACTCTTTCCTGGAAGCAAAACAAGGAGTCAAAAGAAAAAAAAAAAACAACAGTATCTATCTAGGGTCTACTTTATTCTAGGCACACTTTCACATACAGTCCCACATTTAATTATTTCAACAGTCTTATCCCATGCATAATTCTTATTTTAAGGATAAGATAACTACAGTGTAAAGAGATCAGGTGATTTGCCTGTAGATAGAGCTAATGAGGGGCAGAATCATATTTCTGAGGTTTGTGGTTTAGTGTTCTTGATGGTAAATCAGAGGAGGTAGGGGGAGAAAAGTACTATCTGCCCTAGCTCTCTGTCTTTTATCCCAATTGGTTTCAGATGTTTTTAAGGATAAATCCCTGAAGATTAGGCTGGACATTTGGAGGGCTGGAGAATATGGAACAACTTGTATTGAGCAGATTTGCTCCTTCAGCAACCTCCTGAGAAAAGGCTTTTCTGGAGTCAGAAATTAAAGAAGCAGATGCCTCTCATAGGGGAAGCCAGCTTAAAAGCAAGTGGAGGGCTCTTCCTTAGCCTGTGAGGGAAAAAAAAAAAAAAAAAACCCTAGGGAAACCCCAGAACTTGATCTGATCCCTTAATAGTGTTCTCAACAGAGACTAAAGGATACTCTCTACCTTTAGACTGGATGTTTTTGCAATAAGTGAGAACTGAAGAGAAATAACATCTAGTAATAACACAGGGAGCTCTGGTAGCATAGTGTTTAAGGCACTTGACTACTAACCAGGAGGCTGGCGGTTCAAACCCACCAGCCACTCCTTGGAAGGAAGGTTGGGGAATCTACTTCCATAGTGATACTGCCTTAGAAACCCAAGGAGGGGCTGTTATGGGTCGGGTCCAACTGGATGGCACATAACAACAACAGTAATATCATAAAGATGATACTTTCCTTCTTATTCCTTCTATAGGTGAATCTATACAAACCAAACAGTGAACACTAATTTTCTGTCTGTATAATTGTCCAATTCCTCCAAAAACGGGACTGAAGATAATTCCTAATAATATTGTTTTCATGCGTTATTGTAATGATAGGATTGTTGCAATGTCATGTGTCAAAGGATTCAAGCAAATACCCAGTATGTTGGCCAGAACTTCATATTTTTTATTCACTCAGCACTAAAACATTTTGACTTATTTAATTTACCATAAAAGAAGTTGTTAAGATGTAAAATTAATATCCATTCCCTTAACTGACCCTGCCCAGAGGGTCATTTTTCCTGTAGAAAGCTGCTAAAGAGAGGGCATTTAGGAATGGACCAGTGTGACAACAGAATTTCTTCTCTAATTTAATGTAGTGACTCTAATTTGACAAATGTTCACAGCCCTTATTGCAGGTGAGCACAGCTTCAAAGGCTGATGCTCATTAAGGATCTGGACACTCTGCTGATCACCCACCTTTCACATTCCTTCTCACTAAAAGATCACACAAGCTGTGGGATCAGGGCTGCCATGGCCTTGTTTGAATGTGCACTGTTGGATAGCACACATCAGAGGTAATAGAATTCAGCTATGGTTTTTAATTCTCTAAATTAATGGATGAGACAATAAGTTTAAAATGAAATGGAAAAGAGCAGAGAGAAGGCTAGAATAAAAATGTAGGCCCTGACTCTCTATAATGATGAAAAGTGCAAGAATCAGAAAATAAACTTTTATTTTGCAATCTGTGGTCCCAACAAACTTTTAATGTATAACTGTTTCAATCTGCATCCAGATAATCATCCGTTTGTAAACATATGTAAAATCTGAGTACAAAAAGATGAATAGCTATGCCTCACTCACATGCATCAATGTTTTATATAGTTGATCATGTAAAAATCAGAAATAGATTTAGCCTTCTTTGTGGACTGTAGGGACTATGTGTTTGTTGACCACATTTCCACTTCATAAACAGAGCTATCCAACCAAAACTTATTTACAAAGTTTTTTTCCCTGATGTTTTGTTTGCCCTTCTAGTCTGAAAAACTGAAAGTTTTACAGTCATTTCTACAAAATTAGATACATATATTATCTGATTTTGAAAGGGAAAAGAAAAGTATCTGAAAGAAAAAAGAAAAGTATGTGTTATATGGAAACTGATAATATCTAATAATTGTAAGTTGCTATTTTGGTGGGTAAATCTGAAGAAATGTAGTAAATTTGTATATTATTTTACAATATTCACTTATTTTAGAAACAAGACATGAATTTCATATTTATATGTACTTGTATTTAAGGAGCTCCAGTGGCACTGTGGTTGAAACACTCAGCTGCCAACCAAAAGGTCAGCTGTTAAAACCCACCAACCACTCTATGGGAGAAAGATGAGGCAGTCTGCTTCCATAAAAATGTACAGCCTGGAAACCCTATGAGGCAGTTCTAGTCTATTCTATAGTGTTGTTATAAGTTGGAATCGACTCAGTGGCAGTGGGTTTGAGTTCGCATTCATTGTATTTATAATACTAAAATAAGGAACCAAGATCTAATTTTCAGAAGCCAGAATTATAGAAATTGGTCTCAGCTCTATTCTGTACTTATGACAACACTAAAATGGATATATTACCTTCATTTTACCAGTGAGGAATTAAAGGTTTAAAATGCTTTCATGGTATGGCAAAAATATTGGATTAAAAGTACTACCAACTGAACCTCTATTATATATTTTGATAACATTTATATGTCTATTTTTTCATTTATAAAATCTGGAACAGGAATATAGGTGTGAGGTACTTTCAGTTAAAAAAAGTGAAAATTTCCTGACAGAACCAGGATTACATTAGTCACTGGTGAATGGGTCTAGTACTCAGGCTCCAGCCTTTCACCATTGTCCTGAAGAATAAAACCATCTTAAGTTAAGAAATGAGTTGCTGAAGATGTGGATTTCTTTGTTTTGTTCAGACATACAAACTTATTATTGAAAATAAAGCTTCCTACAAAAAAGTGATACATGTTATTCAGTTACCAAAAGCCACTAGAATAATAATTTAATCATTTTATGGCAAAATTTAAGTACAGGAAGCAAGAGTGTAGTAATTTTATAATCATCACACTTCTTAAACTCAATCATCCACTTAATCCCTGGACACAAACCCTGAAGATTTTTAGAGAAAATCAGACAACTGGGCATTCTTGCCAAACTTCATGACTACAGATTTTAGTTAAATTCTCAGTACTGCCTGCCAGTTTGATCTCACCTTTCTATGCAACTATTTCAAACACATCTCCTGTCTTCTCCTCTAAACCCTAATCCTAATTTATAACATGCTTCATTACCACTTGAGATAAAATAGGCTATCAGATAGGAATTTTCCTCTATAAGTATAACCATCTGTGGGCATCTGGCCACCTGATCACATACCATGTCACAACACTGATCTTTAAAAAGGTGACTTTCCCCGCTTTTTCTTTCCAAGATTATTCTATTATGTCTGTCCTAGATTCTGTATTATTTCATATCCTCAAATATTTGTATCTTCCCATTTAGTATCTCCCTTCTTACTGGAAAAAAAAAAAAAAAAGTCCACTCCATGCCTCCCCTCCAGCTATAGCCCTATTTCCTTGCTCATCTTTACAGCAAAAGTTCTTAAGTCATCTGACATGGTTTCTATTTCCTGATCTCATCTTCTCTACCCTCTCCACATCTGCATCTGTCTATTCAATTCCAATGAAACTACATTTGCCAATATCACCAATCTCCTTCATGTTGGCAATCTTTTGTCCATGCCTGTCCTTATTTTCTTGAATTCTCAAATGTATTTCACATTTGTATACTAACTTAATTTTCTTGAAGCTCTTTATTATTAGTGTTTTAATATCTCTATAAAACATTTTTCTTTTAAATCCCACTTGTGGAATCTTCTTCATCTTGCTCATGTCTAAATGTTGGAGTGACCCAATTTTAGATCTATTCTAATTTTCCAAGGTAAATTAACCTAGTACAATGGCTTTTAAATACCATTTATATGCTAAGGTCTAGAATGTCTTATCTCCAATTCTTACCTCTATCATGAACTCAAGACTCTTTTGCTCAGTTCTATTTAAATGTTTAGTGAGACCATGTGCTAAACAGAACTCCATATCCACTCCAACCTTTTATTTTCAGTTTATTCCCATCATTAAATAGTAGTACCAGCTGGGGGTTCAAACCCACCAGCCACTCCCCTGAAAGAAAGCTGGGTAATCTACTTCCGTAGAGATGTTGTTGTTGTTATGTGCTGTGGAGTGGGACCCGACTCATAGCAACCCCTCCTTGGGTTTCTGAGGCGGTATCACTACGGAAAAAAATTGCCCAAACTCGGAAACCCAAGCAGGAGTGGCTATGAGTCACAATCGACTGAATAGCAGTGAGTTTGGTTTTTGGTTTACCTCACTGCTCAAGGCAAAGCCCTGTGATTCACAACTTTCTCTCAACCCCCTCATCCAGTTCACCAACAAATCCTGCTAGCTCTTCCACCAAAAGATTTTCCCTACATCTTCATATTAATTGACATGACCTTGGCCCAAGTCACTGTCATCTTTCATCTCTATCATTGCTATAATGTATCAAATTGAATCCTTGCTTCTGTTATTGTCCCCTTCAACTGATTCTTTATACAACATCAGAATGATCTTACATAGCAGGCCCTTGCTTAAAAAGTAATGTTTACCCCACTCAATGATTTTTTGTAATGCACTTTCAAATCTTTTCCATGGTCCTACAGGGACTACTTACCTCTCTAATTTCATTTCCTACTAAATTCATTGTCTCTCACAATGTGACTCGATGACAGTGAGTTTAGTTTTTTTCTTTTTGGAACGCTTTTTACTCCATTTGGCCTCAGAGCCTTTCACTCATATTTTTCCTGTCACATGTCCTGTTGTTTCTATCTTGAATTCCTAGGAGCTCTGTTAGCATAGTGCCTGAGGCACTTGACTGCTAACCAGAAGGCTGGCGGTTTAAACCCATCAGCCTCTCCTCAGAAGGAAGATGGGGCAATCTACTTCCATATTGATACTGCCTCAGAAACCCAAGGAGGGATCAATATGAGTCGGGTCTGACTCAAGGGCACATGACAACAACAACATGCAGTGGAGTTCTATCTTTCAAGTATTATATCTGTCTTCTCAAAGACGACTTCCTTGTCAACCCAAAACCCAAAACCACCTGCTACACTTCATCATGTTATGCTGTTTCATGTTTTGCTTATAATTTGTCACTAACTGTTTCATTAGACTATCCGTTCTTTAAGAGAAGAGACCATGTTTCTCTATTCATCATTCTATCCCTAGTGCCTTGAATAGAATTGGTAAGTAATACATATTTATTTATGAAGTTTTATCATCCCATAAGTATTATTCAAAATATAATCAATTTAACCACACAAAGATAGCTGTAAATTCTAAAATACCATAGTATATTTATCATATACTTATGTGTCCATCTATAATTACCAAGTAAACATACAAAATATTTTTCCAAGCTTACTAGCCTCAAATCTGTTTTGTTTTTACAAAAATCAAAAAGAACTCAAACAAAACTCACTGCCATTGAGTGGATTCCAACTCACAGTGACCCCTACTGGGTTTCCAAGGCTGTAAATCTTTACAGAAGTAGATAAACCCATCTGCCTTCTGTGGAGCAGTTGGTGGGCTTGAACCACTGACCATCTGGTTAGCAGCAAATGTCTTATCCTCTACACCACCAGAGTTCCTTTTGTCAGAAATGTTGCTGTTGTTGTTGCTAGGTACCGTTGAGTTGTTTCCGATTCATAGCGACCCCATGCACAGCAGAACGAAACACTGCCCGATCCCACAGCAGCTTCATGATCCCTGCTATACTTGAGCCCATCATCGCAGCCACCATGTCAATCCATCTCATTGAAGGCCTTCCCCTCTTTCGTCAACCCTCCACCTTACCAAGCATGACATCCTTCTCCAGGGAACGGTCCCTTCTGACAACATGACTAAAGTAGTTGAGATGAAGTCTGGCCATTCTCTTTTCCAAGGAGCATTTTGGGTGCACTTCCTCCAGGACAGATCTGTTAGTTCTTTTAGCAGTCTAAGGTACTTTTAGCATTTTTCACCAGTACCACAACTCAAAAGCATCAACTCTTCTTTGGTCTTCCTTATTCATTGTCCAGCTCTCACATGCATATGAGGCAATTG
>NW_006921674.1:10144013-10147095 GCF_000298275.1 Orycteropus afer afer | reverse complement strand
CACATTCCATGTTCCGATGATTAATGGATGTCTGCAGCTGTTTCTCCTCAATTTGAGTGGTGCCACATCAGCAAATGGAGGTTTCAAAAGCTTTACCTTATCCATAGGAGTAAGGGTGGGTTTACTCTGATGATGCAGCTCTTTCCCAGTCTTATTTTGAGAGCCTTCTAACCTAACCGGACTATTCATAAAGTTGCGCGATAATGTATCAGACAGTGTTTCTTTGCTATTCATAAGGTTTTCCCCGGCCAATTCTTTGAGAAGTGGATGGCCTCTTCCTTCTTCCCAGTCTGTCTCAGTCAGAAATAGAGTTTCATAATGTTGTCAGCAATAGAGTTTCATAATTCTTTGTAAGTAATAAATTAATCACTGCAGATGATCAGTTTTTGGAGGATAGTCTATGTTTTGCTGGTCTTTGAATAATGAATAATTCCAGAAGGCAACAAATCTATCTGATTGTGATCATAAAGGGCCAAGGTATTTAGTGCATATACCAGTAGTGCATTGATTTCTCTTCTGTGACCAGGACAAGATGATTGGTTCATCCCTTGCATTCTATTATTTTTTTCTCTTCCCTGAGATTGCTCATTTGTGACTACTAAGGCTCTGGCAGGTGATCCATTTTCAACTTTCTCCTATAAAATGCAATGAAAGTGGAGAAAAGAGAACACTTTCAGTGTTTTTTTTTCTGGGTCCTTATGTCCTTTTGAGTTTGGGAGAAGTGATAGATCTTTGTTGAATAACTATTATATGCTAGACACTCTGTTAAATGAGTTTTTGGTTTTTTTTTTTATTTTTTTTTATTTTACATCTTTTATGTCCTTAAAAACTCCTAAGTCAATCCTTTAAGGAAGGTATGGAGAATGAATCTGGGGGTTTCATTTTCAGTCCATTCGGTGGTTAAGCCAGGATTTGAACCTAGCTCTGCTTGTTTCCAAAGTCTATACTCTTTCCACTCCCTGAAAACAATAGGATATCACTTTGAAAATGAAATCTCTTAAGTCAGATAGGAGACTGTCTCATGACAGAGTATATACTATGACAATGTTTGGCTTCACATCAATACCATCCACGAATCTTCAAAATAGGACTCCTTTATTTTCTATTAAAGTCCTTTTATTCTAGAAGGACAAATCTGAAATAGTTTTAAAGTAAACTAATTTTCAGGCTTTATCTCAGCATATTGGTGAATGCTTGCCTAGTGCATATGTCAGTTTTCTAAGACTGCGTCAGGCAGATAAGAAAGAATAGTTGTTGATATATATATATTTTTTTCTTGTTGAAATATCTTTTAAGTAGAAAAGAATTCTAACTTTCAACTCCATTGACCCTATGTAAACTCTTCAAGTTCAAAACTGATTTTAACTTTGGCAGTTTCTATTGCTTGCAATATAAAGGTGAGGAAAAACTTAGATTAGACCTTAGAGTGTGGGAAAGGAAGATGTAATTGACAGAAACCAGGAAAAGATGTGGCCCATCTCACTTTCATTGCAAAATGAGGAATTGTTTGTTACCCATTTCATGGAAAGATATTTTAAAGACTGAAGAGGATTTACAAAAACAACAACAACAACAAAAAAAACCTCTAAGGCTGCAGTGAAAGTCTCCTTGAAGGTACATTAGTTATCATATCATTTTTATACATCTTGCATATTCTTGAATGAAGAATATTAAACACATAATTTAAATATAGGACAAAAAAAGTTGGAATAATAAGCTTCCTAGAAAATTTTAAAGTTATAATTACACAAGAATGTAGAATGCTTTCTAATACAAAACTAAGAACATTATATGCTTAACTTTTGTTTGTTACAAGTACATAGTAATTTGTACATCTACTTATTAAATTTCTCTATCTCCCTTTACAGTCCACAGACATACCATGATTTTTCTCTTTGTCAGAGAAAGTGCTACAATTTCTAAAGCTGCCCATTGAGTGTTTCTGAGCCATAGCTAAGAGCTATTTCAAAATGAGGACAGATTTCTTTTCTCCCAGGGGACAGACATCATGGTGCTTCCTCAGCCCTGCATTTTAAACATTTTCTCCCTCAAATAGTGTCCAATCCCTGGTATAAAAAGACATTTCTTTCACTTTAAAATGCTGACAGCAATCAAGGTGGGAGTAAGCCATTTTTTATTCATTTTATGTTAAATTAAATTATCTGTAGTTCTGTAATGATGAATTTAGCCATTCTTTTAAAGAGAAACAAACGAGATTCCAAACACTCCATTGGAAAGGAAACAACTACTAAATTGTTCTCAGATATGGGTCAAGAACAGGTCGTTGTGAATGTAGTTGAACATAATTTTGACATACATTCATAAATTCTGGCATTGTCTCTATTCTCACCAAAGAAAGTGCTAAATAAAGCCTTGGAAACCAATGATTATAGCCATCTCATATGCCTGAACCATTGCTGTGTTTAAAGAATGCCTTCTCCCTTCATATTGTTTGGTAAAAGAACAATGCATTTTGTTATTGTTGCAGTTTTCCCCATCTAGAGCTTGATCAACCTGCAGATGAATTCTCACAACATCCTCAGACTTCCCACATGGAGTCAAACACAATATGCAATTATGTAATTTATATCAGTACAGAGAAACCAAGAAAGGTTAATGTTCCAATGCTTTTAATGGGTTTCTTTCTGCATCATACCATTTAATTTTTTTGTGAGGAAAAAAAAAAAATGCAGTTGTAGACAGTGATAAGAGAGCTGAACCAAATAAGCCTGGATCATATTAGTGATATCAAGTAAAACCTTGGCTCTCAGATTCTCCCTATCTTGCTCCAATGAGAGCACCCATGAAGCTACAAAACTCTTCTCCTGTATTTGGATACTTTGCCTGTTTAAAATCCAGATACATGGGGTAGAAAAAAGAATAATACATGTTCTGTGTACATTCACTTCATAAACAGTATCAGTGTTTATTGATAAATTTCAAAAAGTTGCTAAAATAAATCCTATTTTACAAGGAAAACAAGCAAAAATATTTTGATAATACACCCTAACTACTTTAGTGTTTTCGGTTGTTAGTTTTGAGGTTTGTGTACATGCATGTGTGCATGTGAGTGTGTGATATA
>NW_006921674.1:10142864-10143504 GCF_000298275.1 Orycteropus afer afer | reverse complement strand
ACTGCCCTGTCCTGTGCCATCCTCAAAATACTTTCTATGCTTGAGTCCATCATTGTAGCCACTGTGTCAATTTATCTTATTGACAGTCTTCCCCTTCTTTGCTGACTCTCCACTTTACCAAGGATGATATCCTTCTCCAGTGATAGTCCCTTCTAACAACATGACCAAAGTAAGTGAGACAAAGTCTGGCCATTCTCCCTTCCAGGAAGCATTCTGGCTGCACTTCTTCCAGGATGGATTTGTTCATTCTTCTGTCAGTCCATATGTTTTCAGTATTTTCTCAAATGCCGTAATTCAAATGTATCAATTCTTCTCAGGTCTTCCTCATTCCTTGTCCAGCTTTCACATGCATATGAAAACCAAACTCACTGCCATAGAGTCAAATCTGACTCATGGTCACCCCTCCTTGGGTTTCCGAGGTGGTATCACTACGGAAGTAGATTGCTCATTCTTCCTTCCAAGAAGTGGCTGAGGGTAGTGGTGAACCACCAGCCTTCTGGTTAGCAGTCAAATGCCTCAGTCACTATGCCACCAGAGCTCCCCACATGCATATTGAAGCGACTGAAAATACCATGGCTTGAGTCAGGCACACTTTAGTCTTCAAAGTGATATTTTTGCTTCTTAACACTTAAAAAGAGGT
>NW_006921674.1:10137371-10138849 GCF_000298275.1 Orycteropus afer afer | reverse complement strand
AAAAAAAAAAAAACACCTCAAGTCCATTCAACTCATAGCAACCCCTCCTCCTTGGGTTTCAGAGGTAGTATCTCTATGGGAGAAGATAGCCCAATCTTCCTTCTGATGAATGGCTGGTGGTTTTGAACCACCAGGCTTCTGGTTAGCAGTCAAATGCTTTAGGCACTACATCCCCAGAGTGCCCATAGACTTGTTTTGATTTTCTTCAGCCTCAACTTGAACTTACATATGAGCATTTGATGGACTGTTCCACAGTCAGATCCTGGCGTTGTTTTGACTGATGAAAATGAGTTTCTCCATTGCCTCTTTCCACAGATGTAGTCAGTCTGATTCCTATATTCCAACTGGTGAGGTCCACTGTATAGCCACTGTTTATGTTGTTGAAAAAGGTATTTGCAATGAATAAGTTGTTGGTTTTACAAAATTCTATCATGCTATCTCCTGCATCATTTCTATCAGCAAGTTTATATTTTCCAACTAATGATTCTTCTTTGTTTCCAACTTTCTCATTCCAATCACCAGTAATGATCAATACAACTTGATTGCATGTTTGGTCAATTTCAGAGTGCAGAAGCTGGTAAAAATCTTCAGTTTCTTCACCTTTGCCTTTAGTAGTTGATCCATGAATTTGAATAATAGTTTTATTAACTGGTCTTCTTTTAGGCATAAGTTATTATCCTATCGCTGATAGCACTGTGCTTCAGGATAGATCATGAGGTATTGATGATGAATGCAATGCCATCTAGTAGATCATATGATTATGTGATTCAAAATGGCCAATACCAGTCCATTTCAGCTCACCAATGCCTAGGTCATAGATCTTTATTTACTGCATTTCATTTTTGACAACTTCCAATTTTGCTAGATTCACCTTTGTACCTTCTATGTTCCAATTATTAATGAATGCTTGCAGCTCTTTCTTACCATTTTGAGTCATGCTCTACCAGCAAATGAAGGCTTTACTCCATCCATGTCACTAAGGTCAACTCTGCTTTGGGGAGGCAGCTTTTCCTCAATCATATTTTGAGTGCCTTCCAACTTGAGGGGTTCATCTTCAAGCACTATGTCAGACAATGTTTCACAGCTCTTCAAAAAGTGTTCTAATAATGCATCAGACAGTGTTTGACTGCTATTCATAAGATTTTCAGTGGCTAATTTTTTCAGAAGTGGATAGCCCTGTCTTTCTTCCTAGTCTATGTTAGATGGAAGCACCACTGAAACCTGTCCACCATGGGTGACCCAGCTGGAATTTGAAATCCTGGTGGCATAGCCTCCAGCCTCACAGCAACATGCAAGCCACCACAGTACAGTGCAACAAACTCGTAGATGAGTGTTTTATATATATACACACACCAAACCAAACACACTGCTGTCAAGTCAGATCTGACTCATAGCGACCCCTCCTTGGGTTTCTGAGGCAGTATCACTACAGAAGTAGATTGCCCAACCTTCCTTCCAAGGAGTGGCTGATGGGTTTG
>NW_006921674.1:10132779-10134080 GCF_000298275.1 Orycteropus afer afer | reverse complement strand
GCCTTTTCATAGTCAATAAAGCACAAGTAAACATCTTTCTGGTATTCTTTGCCTTGAGCCAAGATCCATCTGACAGCAGCTATGATATCCCTTGTTCCACGTCCTCTTCTGAATCCAGCTTGCACCTCTGAAAGTTCTCTGTCAATATACTGCTGCAACTGTTTTTGAATTATTTTCAGTAAGATCTTACTTGTGTGTAATATTAATGATATTGTTCTATAATTTCCACATTCTGTGGGATCACCTTTCTTTGGAATGGGTACAAATATGGCTCTCTTCCAGTCAGTTGGACAGGTAGCTGTCTTCCAAATCTTTTGGCATAACCGAGTGAGTGCCTCCAGTGAGTCATCCGTTAGTTCAAATATCTTAATGGGTATTCCGTCAATTAACGGACCTTTGTTCTTTGCCAATTCCTTCACTGCAGCTTTGACTTCCTCCTTCAGTACCACTGGTTCTAGATTATATGCCACCTCCTGAAATGGATGAAGATTGACCAGTTCTTTTTTGGTACAGTGACTCTGTGTATTCCTACCATCTTCTTTTGATGTTCCCTGCATCATTCAATGTTTTGCCCTTAGAATCTTTCAATACTGCAACTCGAGCCTGAAATTTTTTCTTCAATTCTTTCAGCTTGAGAAATGTCAAGTGTATTCTTTCCTTTTGGTTTTCTAACTCCAGGTCTTTGCACATTTCATTATAGTAACTGGCTTTGTTTACTCAAGCTGTTCTTTGAAATCTTCAATTCAATTCTTTTATCTTGTCATTTCTTCCATTTGCTTTAGCTACTCTTCACTCTAGGGCAAGTTTCAGAGCCTCTTCTGTCATCCATTTTGGTCTTCTTTTGCCGTCTTTTTAGTGACCTCTTGCTTTCTTCATGGATGATGCTCTTGATGTCATTCACAATTCATCTGATTTCCTGTCATTGGTGTTTAATGCATCAAATCTATTCTTTAGATGGTCTCTAAATTCAGGAGGGATATATTCTAGATCATATTTTGGCTCTGGTGGACTTGTTTTAATTGTTTTTAACTTCAAGTTGAACTTGCATATGAGCAGTTGGTGGTCTGTTCCACAATCAGCTCCTGGCCTGGTTTTCGCTGAAGATATTGAGCTTTTCCATCGCCTCTTGCTACAGATGTAGTCAATATGATTCCTATGTGTTCCCTCTGGTAAAGTCCACGTGTAGAGCCACCATTTGTGTTGTTGGAAAAAGGTGTTTGCAATGAACAAGTCGTTGGTCTTGCAAAATTCTACCATGCAAGTTCCAGCATTATTTCTGTCACCAAGGCCAAATTTTCCAA
>NW_006921674.1:10125109-10132679 GCF_000298275.1 Orycteropus afer afer | reverse complement strand
CCTTGGGTTTCTGAGGCAGTATCACTACAGAAGTAGATTGCCCAACCTTCCTTCCAAGGAGTGGCTGATGGGTTTGAATGGCCAGCCTTCTGGTTAGCAGTCAAATACCTTAGGCATTACACCACAAGAGCTCCCAAATATATATAATTAGAGAGAAATATATAGATAGATAGATGTAGATATATACACTCCCATCAAGTTGATTCCAACTATAGCAACCTCCCTTGGGTTTTCAAGGCTGTAAATCTTTGTAGAAGTAGACTGCCTCAATACCTTCCTACTCAGCAGCTGGTGTGTTTGAACAGCCATCTTCCTGGTTAGCATCCAATTACCTTACCTGCTATGCTACCTGAGCTCAAATATATATTGTGCAGCTATTGCAGAATTCTCTCTTCAAGACAAGACCCTAGTTTGCTGTTTGGAACACACTTAAATGGAGAGAGGAGCAAGTGCACAAACATTTTATACCATCACTGCTGCTGCCTGACAGTTTACTACCATATCAGGGCTCAGGCAGGAATAGAGCATCACACAAGGGAAGGTCAGGCAAACCTGTGGGGTTGAGCAGAAGGCAAGGATTTACACAAAGGACAGTTGTCAATGCACTGCTGTCGTGACGGTACATAATCTAGGATGAAAGATGAGTTCAAAAGTTGCTCAGTGTTTTGTTTTGTCTCTTCCTCAGTTGACAATGTTAGAATGTGGTGACGTGTCTCAGAAAATGACACATTCAGACTTTGCCTATAGTGAGGGTCTGGGGAAGAAGAGGGAGGGCTGAGCTCCTGGCACTGTAAAAGATCACTAGTCTCAGAAGCAAAATAAAACTCTGAAAATTATTTATAATATGATATATAAGATGACAGTAACAGTAATAAAAATTAAAAGTGAATTCATTTTCAGTTATAGGAGAGTCTCCACAACTCTAGAGCCATTAAAAGAAGGAAGTCTGAGGTCCTCTAGTAGAGAAAGAGTGGTGAGAGAACAAATACTTAGGGGCAAAGGCAAAAGTAAGGAATTATATCACTCCTCTAGTCTATTCATTGGATATTATGTGACAAAAATGCCACCCATGCGGTTTCACATCTCACAGCCCTGTATCTACTTGCTGGCAGGGAGGCTGCAGTTCCACCATATTCCATCCTTCCTATGACAACTCTTCCTCCTCATTACAATCCATTATAATAACAACTTTTTGTACTAGCATAATCTATGGAGGTCCTATTAAGCTCTTCACATATTCTCATTTAATACTTAGAGAAAATCAGCTTCATAAATACCCTCTCTGTACATTCTCTACACAAGGGCACAGAGATTCAGAGATAGTAATTAACTTGACTGAGGTTGGAAAACCTGCGAAGATGAGAGACAGAATTTTAACATATGTTTCTGAAACTTATTTAGCCAGATATGGTGGTGTAGTGCCTAAGGCATTTGACTGCTAAGCAGAAGGCTGGAAGTTCAAACCCACCAACCACTCCTCAGAAGGAAGACTGGGAAATCTATTTCTGTAGAGATACTGCCTCAGAAACCCAAGGAGGGGTCACTATGAATTGTAATAAACTCGACGGCAGTGAGTTTGAGTTTGAGGCTATTATGGGCTCTGGCTCAAAGCCTCCTCTAGTTTTACTCTTCTTGATTATTAGATGTTGTTAAGCTGCAAAGTGAGGTATATGCTCTGTCCATGCGGCCTCCTTTACAACAGAGAGAATTAAAGTTTTTATTTAAAAATTCTCCTAAAAATAGGAGAATAAGTAAAATCTAGAAACTTTTAAGTTTTGATTGACACAAACCCTAAGTTCCCACTTTATTCCCATCTCACTAGATACCAGAAAAAACTACCAGAACAGCCTATCTGAAGTGGATTTGAGTTGCTACTGTGCTTAAGTTTACAGAAATTCTCTGTTTCTCCTCTAAGCCTCCTTTCTAAGCTATTCTTAGGGAAGATGGACACATCTGGCTCTGGTTTGGCTCCATTTCAGCTCTGTAGCTATCCTGCCCTGAGGAAGCATCTCTCTGACTACCTCCAAATACTTCCTTTCTAGTCTGCAAGCTGCAGTGAAGGAATTGGCAAAACAAAACAAAAAAACAGGAATTGACAGAATACCCACTGAGATGTTTCACTGGATGCAGAGCTGGAAGCACTCACTCATCCATGCCAAGAAATCTGTAATATAGCTACTTGGCCATCTGACTGGAAGACATCCATATTTTTGCCCATTACAAAGAAAGATGATCCAATAGAATGTGGAAATCATCTAACAACATCTTATTTATCACACAAGTGAAATTTTACTGAAGATAATTGAAAATGGTTGCAGTAGTATGTTGACAGGGAACTGCCAGAAAATTCAAGCCAGATTCAGAAGAGTGAGTGGAATGAGAGATATCATTGCTGATGTCAGATGGATCTTGACTGAAAGCAAGAACACAAGAAAGATGTTTGCCTGTGGTTTACTGGCTGTATAAAGCCATATGACTGTGAAAATCATAATAAATTATGGACAACATTGCAAAGTATGAGAATTCCAAAACACTTAATTGTGTACAAGAGGAACCTGTACATAGACCAAAAGGTGGTCATTGGAACAGAACAAGGGGATACTGCATGTTTAAAATCAGGAAAGGTATTCACCAGTGTTGTATTGTTTCACCATATTTATTCCATCTGTATGCTAAGTACACAATCCAAGAAACTGGACTACATGAAGAAGAATACAGCATCAGGATTGGAGGAATACTCATTAAAAACCCGCATGTGATATGCAGAATACACAACTTTGCTTGCTGAAAATGAAGAAGACTTGAAGCACTTCCTAATGAAGAACAAAGACTGAAACCTTGTATGTGGATTACACCTCAATACAAAAAAAAAAAAAAAAAACAAAGACCCTCATAATTGGACCAATAACCAACATTATGGTAATAGAAAAGAGATTGAAGTTATCAAGGATTTCATTTTACTTGGATTCATAATCAATGCCTATGGAAGCAGCAGTAAAGAAATGAAACAACCTATGTATTGGGCAAATGTGCTGCAAAAGACCTCTTTAAAGTGTTAAAGACGAAAAATGTCACTTTAAAAACTAAGATGCACCTGACCTAAGCCTTGATATTTTCTATAGTCTCATATGCATGTGAGAGCTGGAGAATGAATAAGGAAGACTGCAGAAGAATTGCTGCATATGGATTGTGGTTTTGGCAAATAATATTGAATGTACAATGGATTGCTAGAACAATTAACAAATCTGTCATGGAAGAAGTACAGCCAGAATGTTCCTTAGACACAAGAATGGCCAGAGTTTGTCTCTCATATTTTGGTCATATTGTCCCAAGGACCTGTCCCTGAAGAAGGATATCATGCTTAGTAATATACAGGGTCAGTGAAAAAAGGAATGACACTCAATGTGAGGGACTGACGCAGTGGCTGCAACAATGGGCTCAAGTAAAGCAACGAGTTTGAGGATTTCTCAGGACTTGGCAGTGTTTTTGTTCTATTGTACATGGGGTAGCTATAAGTCAAAACCAACTCGAAGTCACCTAACAAACCTGCAAGCCATTTCACACTAACTCTAAAGATGTCTTCTTTGTTCCTCTGAAATCTCTGAGACCCAGGAACATAAGTATTTGCAGATCCTAACCCCCAAGGAGCTTCCAGAGCCCTCGTGTCACAGTGGTTAAAGTGCTCATCTGCTAACCAAAAAGTTAGCAGTTCAAATACTTGCTTTGTGGGAGAAAGATGAGGCAGTCTGTTTCAGTAAAGATTTATAGCCTAGGAAACCTTATATGGCCACTATGTCCTATATGGTCACTATGACTAGGAATTGACTCACTGGTGATGGGTAGGAAGATTCCTTGTTGTAGCAATCCTCCTTTGGCAGTCTTTTGAACCGTAACTATGATCCAGCTTAAGCCATGATCCAATCTTTGATGAAGTCCACCTTCCACTTAGATGAACCCAAGAAGTTGGTCCCCCAAACAGTGAAATATCCTCATTGTCTGCTGACATCATCCTTCCAAGCAATTTCATGACCTCATGCCATTCCGGACTAAGCTATGACTACCATGGTCTGGCAGGGGTGTTTTGTCCTAAAAGGAAAATTTGGCAACCACAGCTTTTTCCCATTTATGCAAGATCCTGGGGGATTTACCCTAGATTTCTCTTGTCCAAAATTAAGTAAAAGTCTATGACATACAATAGACAGAGAGTTTTGAAAAATGGACAGAAAATCTAGGGACACAAGTCTGAGTCAAGTGTCTCTAGAGGTACAATCTTATGGTCCTCTTTTTCCTTATCTGCTCACCATGCTTCTATAAAAATATCTTGTTACTGAAATGGCTCTAAAGTATTTTATAGAAAGTGATTTAATGAACAGTGAGCCTAACTTTCCTCCCGAAATTAGAGCTTGTTGATTCAAATGAATCTCTCAAGGGGAAAATGGGTGGGAGAGCTCCCAGTGCATTCATGCCGCTGCTACCCTGTTTCCATCACCACCTTACTAACTGGAGCTGGGAGCAAGATTCACAGAACGAGGCGGTCAAATGCCATCTACCTGCTGGCCCCTTTCCTTTGCAAACAGCTTCATTCCCTCTGTAAAAACAGTGAGAACAGTCTTTGAATGGCAAGGAATATATTTTAAAATCTATAGTGAAAAGGACCCAAATATAGAGATTTCCTATCTTGCTCTTTCCGACTTTTTTTTTCCTTTGAAGCAAATTCTATAATGAAAAACTGGAAGGAAAAAAAACTCTTCATTGTCCTCATCTCCTTCCAAATGAGTTTGCTAATCTTCTGGTCTGCCCTTCCATCATAAAATTACCAGATTTGAAAACCTGCAATGCATGACCCAAATTCACCCCAGTCTGCCTCTAATCACAAAAGCATAATAACCTTTCATTTTTAAACAGAACATGACTTTGGTATAGAAGTTCTTTATTTTGATACAGATCTCATTCTGAAAGAAAACATGCATAGTCAATATGTCCTCATGTATCATGCTGCTCATCTACAATAACCAATTTATTCAAAAGAGATTTATTACCTTGCCCCTACCCACTGCTTAGCACTGACAAAGCTGATAAGAAATTCACTGTATTTATGAAACTACAACCCTTTCCGTTAGGTAGAATGGAAGTATATATAAAGATGTGCAATAAGTATGTTGTTATATAACTGGAGATGGAATCACAGGATGGTGAAACTGACAAGAGTTACCTTAAGGAGCCAAAGCTGGCAAAGGATACCCAGGATTCCTTTAAGGAGCACTTCTCTTAAAGCAAAAACTGTATGCACTAAAATGCCAACTCTTTCATATCTTTGACAAGTATGTGTTGGTGTTAAGTTTCCATTAAATGCAAATTTAATCTTTTATAAAATCATACTTAACACTAACATCACAGAGCATCAGTTAGACTTCCATATGCTTTTAGAAGTCTGCATAATTGCATTCATTTACAAGCTACCTTGTAGTATGTGTAGAAGAGAAATCACACCAAATTTAACTAATTACAAAGGAAGTCACATTCCATTCCTAACATGTAAATAAAGCAATCCCACTATTTCTTTGCTTACTTGGTTCTTCTATCCTCTGCGGAATTCTAGTCCTTGTAATCAATACTAACTGATTCATTCCATAGTCACACTTTAGTTACTAGGCCTTTAAAATGAGGTATTTTGGAAAAGGGAGGATTGTAATTCCTTTAAACTATACGTTCAAACTTTAACATTTCTTTCAGAATAATATAATCTTACACATACATCTTCAACTACTTAAAGACATATATTATTTCAAATAGGCTTTAATTATTGTCTTCAGTCTGTAAGATATGTAAAACAGATATTTTCACCAAACTGATGGGAAAAAAAAAAAAAAAACTAAAGTGTAGAGTAAACAATTTTGTCAAAGTCACATATCTTTCAGTGGAAGACTCAGTTTTATTGTAACCTAGGACTTCAAACTGCTCAAAAGTTTGTATCTTGTTATTGTTTGTATTTTTTCCTCAATAAAATATTTTAAAAATTAATTCTTTGCTTCAGAAAAATAGAAGTTTCTCAAAATACTTTAAAATTTTCCTTATGACTCTAAATCATTATTGTGAACAACTGACCAACGGAACTATGAAGTAATATATTGCTACTTTCTGCAATTTGAGGTATGAAAAATTGCTTTCCTCAACACTGTGTAATGCCACAGTGCTGTGCTGTTCTAATTGGTGAGCTTTTGTCTTGAATTGGCACTCAGATTCCCTAGAGGGTTCCTGAGCTGCGCACAACTTAACTTGCCCTTGCAACTGAATGTCCTCAGAATGCTATGGTGTGACAGATGTTTCTCTCCCGCTCTCCTATTGTTATTAGTGGATACTCCCACCATTGTTCAGGTGTCAGGAAGCTCCCATCATTTCCAATCCCTTCAGTTACTTCACACCTTCTCTTTTTCTTCTGTCCCTATTTCTGCCCATCTTTATCTTCTTTATTTTAGCTGTGATTTGAGTTATACATTTAACATCTAGTGAGAGTGCTCCTTTTCTGAGTTTGGTGAACTAAATTATTACATTGCATTTCCTATTGTATCTTTGGTTCTTTTCAGCAATTTTTTTTTCAGTTTATACTTAGAATAGCCTTTTTTTTTTTTTTGAGATTTGGATTTGTGGTTGTTCAAAACTTGATTACAAATAAATGGAGATCTTGCTGGTCTAAAGAGAATAAATTATTCTGAACAATGTTGTTATGTGCTGTCAAGTTAGACCCGACTCATACTGACCCCACCTTGAGTTTCTGAGGCAGTATCATTATGGAAGTGCATTGCCCAACCTTCCCTCCGAGGAGTGGCTGGTGGGTTTGAACCACTAGCCTTCTGGTTAGCAGTTAAGTGCCTTAGGCACGATGCTACCAGAGCTCCCCATTCAATATTAGCATATAGAAATAAAAATGAGTGTCAGTGATATTATTCTAGTGATATTCATTCTAATTTAAAATTAAATGTATACCCTTAGTTTATTTTGGCACTTTATCTATCATTAGAAACAAATTAATTTCAAAACACATCACATAGACATTGCTATAGCAAAATGTCAGAATATTAAGTTGAGAAACGAAAGTCCACAACTTCTTGGTAGGAACTGGATTTCAGAGAGGCAGACTGGCTTATCTAAGAATACACAGTAGGTCTTGGTAGTGTCAAGGTTGCAGTCCACATCCTTAAGTCCACTAATGGTTTTAAAATATAACATTGTCTCACAATTAAAATGTGAAAACTCTGACAGATTAAAACACTGGAAAAAGGCACAATGATTTTCAAATGGCACTTTATTACCGAAGCAAAATATAATGTTGTTGTTGTTGTTGTTATGTGCTGTTGAGTCGTTTCTGACTCCTAGCGACCCCATGCACAAAAGAATGAAACAGCACCCAATCCCGCGCCAGCTCCATGATCTTTGCTATACTTGAGCCCATTGTTGCAGCCACCATGTCAATCCATCTCATTGAAGGCCTTCCCTTCCTTCGTCGACCCTCCACCTTACCAAGCATGACATCCTTCTCCAGGGAATGGTCCCCTCTGACAACATGACCAAA
>NW_006921674.1:10095525-10122130 GCF_000298275.1 Orycteropus afer afer | reverse complement strand
CTAACTCCTCAATCTGTTCCAGTCCCCTTTGCCTTTTCTGTCCTCTCCCTGCTTCCTGCCTCGCTGCTTGGGGGGGTGGCCGGGGTTCCCTCTCCTCATCTGGCTCCCTGCAGTTGAATCCTCAATCTGTTCCTATCCCCTTTGCCTTTTCTGTCCTCTCCCTGCTTCCCACATCACTGCCTGTTCTTAAGTCCCTGGAATCCGAATGAGAATGCTATCACTTTAAAATCTAAAATGGCCACCACCTGTAAGCATTCAAAATGGCTGTGCCCTCGGTCACTTTAAATATCCAAAATGGCTGCCATGTGTAAACTATCAAAATGGCTGCACCCTCTGGACCAACAAGAAGGTCAGTGAAAAAAAAAACAAGAAAATCTGCAATATCTGGGGATAGAGTGATAAGAGAAAAAAGGCAGAAAAGGAGAATAATGGAGGAAAAAAAGGGAAACAATGCAAAAAGTAAAACAAGCAACAGAGTTAACCATGAGAAAAAAGAAGAAAAAAATTTTGCAACCAGGAACAGGGAAAAGAAAAAGCTGAAAACTAGGACCTGGGAGGGGAATAATAGTAAAAAGGACAAAAGTATTAATAATATTGGTAGTTTTAAAACAGACAAAAGCAAGTAAACTAAAAACCAGAGAAAAGAAAGATTAAAAAAAAAAAAAATTGGGGGAGGACAGCGCAGGGCACCCAGGCTCCATCCAAGCACACAGAGTGGGATGGAGTTCCTGTGCGCTGAGAAAGTAGGTGGGAGTTGGGGATGGCCGATCCTCCGTTCACCAAGCAGGTGTGGGTATAAGAGTAACAAGGGGAATGTTGCACCTTTTCAGCCGTCCAGGTCCAGAGTTACTCGGATATCTTCTGGAGGCTAGAAGTCTGAATTCCAGGTGCTGGCTCTCCGGGAGAGAATAATGCAACCCTTAATGATTATTAAAAAGTATTAATAGTAATAAATTAACAGCTAAGGAAACAGTTTTTGCATGTAAAACAGTACCCAAAAGGGCAAAAAAAGAAAAATCCAAGAACTTTATAAAAAGGAACTAGTTAGCACATTTACTATCACCAGCATCCTATTTCAATGTCATATTAGTTTAAAAAAAAAAAAAAAACTTTCAAGGCCATAACACCATGATAATCAATAAATATGGATATGATACATGATGTAATTTTAATACTAAACAAAGCAATTTCTCTATATGCCTCAAGCAGCAGATAGAAAACTAATATTGTCCTCATGTTTTGTGTATCCGATTTAATTCATTTTTCACAAAATTGGCTGATGGGATTAGAATTAGTGGATCCCTTGCCCTTTGAGCATTTACAATCTAACATAGACATTGTCATTATTGACAATGACAATAATCAATGAACTAAGGAATTAACCTCAATCACACAGTTAGAGTAGTCAGTATAAACTTTATCACAAAACTGTAAACTTAATCAAAAGAGAAAATGTGCAGAAGTACTATAGATCAAAGTGTTAGGTTCTGAAATTTAATGGCAGAATTAGACTTTATCATTCTTTAATAATTAGAATATTTGTGTTGTTCTGCCCTGTAGAGTTCATTCTGACTCATAGCAATCCTATAGGGCAGAATAGAATTGCTCCAAAGAATTTCATAGATTTGTAATCGTTATGGGAGTGGATCACCAGGTATTTTCTCCTGAAGAAGCAGCCTGTGGGTTCAAATCACTGATCTTTTGGTCAGCAGAATCTTTAACCAGAGTGCTGCTGGGGCTCCTTAGAATACTTATAGTACCATTTCAAAATATTATACACTCAAAGACACTACTTGTGTTCCAGTAGAATACAGCTTGCATTTCCTTACAGGTGATTTTAACTAACTGCAGAGCCCAGTGGTGCAGCCGTAAGCACTCAGCTGTTAATAAAAAGGCCAGGGTTTCAAACCAAAGGGAGAAAGATGAAGCAGTCTATCTTCCTAAAGATTACAGCCTTAAAAACTCTATAGGACAGTTCTACTTTGTCCTATGGGTTGGAATCAACTCAATGGCAATGGGTTTGGTTTGGGTTTTGGTAAACTAACTGCAGACAAATTTCTTGTCACAAGTGTGATATATTCCATCTACTTAACAGGTTTCACTTACTTGCAAGAATTTGGGTGGCAAAGCAGTTAAAGCATTTGACTACTAACAAAAAGCCAGTTGTTTGAATCAATAACATTGCTGTGAATGTTCCCTTATCTGCAGTGATAAAATTGAATCCTATATATTTGAGAATAAAAAACAAATCTCATTCTACACTCTTCACTTGATCTTGAACCTCCCTATCTGTGTTCTCTGTGCCTATTGCCCTCTCATTCATGATGATACAGATTTTTTATATTCATGTCCATGTATACATTATATGTAAGATGATACATATAAAGGTGGTTAGATGTGTTATCTGTAAATTATATCATAAAACAAGGTATACTTGAAACGATTCTGGCATCAAATCATTGTTTACTGTTCCCTACCTATGTGTTCTTCTGAAATTGCCATGGCCATGAGTTGATTCTGACTTAGAGTGACTCTGTAGGACAAAGTAGAACTGCCTCATAGAGTTTCTAAGGTTGTAAATCTTGAAGGAAGCAGACTGCCTCATTTCTCTCCTGCAGAGTGGCTGGTAGGTTCGAACTGCTGACTTTTTGGATAGCTGCCCAATGCTTTAATCACTACACCATCAGAAATAGCTACCCTAAACAAAGTGGCCAGAACAAGTAAGGTGGCCAGGGGACAGCCCCAGGTAGCAGGAAGCAGCACCAGACAGGGCCGGCAGGAACAGGTAGGGGGAAGCCCAGGAAGTGAGTGCAGCAGTTGGAACAACTAAGGGAGATTAACTTGTCTGTTTGTTTGTCACACTGCAGTGGCTTACATGTTGCTGTGAGGTTGGAAGCTGTGCCAGAAGAGGTGCCCATGGTGGACCAGTTTTGGTGGAGCTTCCAGACTGAGAAAGACTCGGAAGAAGGAAAGGGTATCCACTTCTTAAAGAATTGGCAAGTTAAAACCTTATGAATGGTAGTGAAACACTGTCATATATTACCAGAAAATTTTATGAATAGCTCTGAAACATTATCGGATATAGCACCAGAAGATGAGCCCCTAGGTCTCAAGGCACTCAAAATATGACTGGGAAAGAGCTGCCTCATCAGAGTAGAGTCTACTTTAATGATGTGGATAAAGTACAGCTTTTGGGGCCTCCATTTGCTGAAGTGGCACAACTCAATATGAGAAGAAATGCTGCAAACATCCAATGATAATCAGAATATGGAATGTACAAAGTATGACTCTAGGAAAATTCGAAGTTGTCAAAAATGAAATGGAACACATAAAGATTGTTATCCTAGGATTGTTATCCTAGGCATTTGGCCATTTCAAATCAGATAACCATATGATTTACTATGCTGGGAATGACAAATTGCAAAGGAAAAATGTAAAAATGTGGCATTCATCATGACAAAGATTGTTTCAAGATCTATCCTGAAGTACAATGCTGTCAGTGATAGAATAATATCCATACGCTTACAAGGAAAGCCAGTTAATACTAGTATTATTCAATTTGCACACCAATTACCAAAGACAAAGATGAGGAAACTGAAGATTTTTACAGATTTCTGCAGTCTGAAATCAACCAAGCATGCAATCAAGATGTCTTAATTACCACTGGTGACTTGAATGTAAAAGTTGGAAACAAAGATGAAGCACGAGTAGTTGGAAAATTGGGCCTTGGAGATGGAAATGATGCTGGAGGTCACATGATAGAATTTTGCAAGACCAATGACTTATTTCAACAACACAAATGGTGGCTATACATGTGGACTTCACCAGATGGAATACACAGGAATCAGATTGACTACATCTGTGGCAAGAGGTGATGGAGAAACTCAATATCTTCAGCCAAAACAAGGCCAGGAGCTGATTGTGGAACCAACCATCAACTGCTCATTTGCAAGCTCAAGCTGAAGCTGAAGACAATTAAAACAAGTCATGAGAGCCAAAATTGACCCTGATTATATCCTTCCTGAATTTAGAGACCATTTAAAGAATAGATTTGATGCACTGAACACCAATGACCAAAAACCAGAGGAATTGTGGGATGACATCAAAAACATCATCCATGAAGAAAGCAAAAGGCATTAAAAAGACAGGAAAGGAAGAAAAGACCAAAATGGATTTCAGAAGAGACTCTGAAACTTGCCCTTGAATGTGAAGTCACTAATGCAAATGGAAGAAATGACAAGATAAATATGCTGAATTCAAGATTTCAAAGAGCAGCTCAAGAAGACAAAGTCAATTATTATAATGAAATGTGCAAAGACATGGAGTTGGAAAGCCAAAAGGGAAGAACAGGCTCAGCATTTCTCAAGCTGAAAGAACTCAAGAGGAAATTTAAGACTTGAGTTGCAATATTGAAACATTCCATGGGCAATATATTGAATGATGCAGGAAACATCAAAAGAAGATGGAAGGAATACAGAGTCACTGTACCAAAAATAATTGGTTGATGTTCATCCACTTTAGGAAGTTGCATATGATTAAGAAACAATGGTACTGAAAGAAGAAGTTGAAGCTGCACCGAGGGAAGTGGCAAAAAACAAGGCTCCACGAATTGACGGCATACCCATTGAGATGTTTCAAAAAATGGATGTGCACTAGAAGCATTCACTTGGCTATGCCAAGAGATTTGGAAGACAATTACCTGGCCAATTGACTACAAAGATCCATATTTGTACCCATTCCAGAGAAACATGATCCCACAGAATGTGGAAATTATCAAACAATATCATTACTATCACACGCAAGTGAAATCCTACTGAAGATAATTAAAAAATGGTTGCAGCAGTATATTGACAAAAAACTTCCAGAAATGCAAACTGGATTTAGTAGAGGATGTGGAAGAAGAAATATCATTGCTGATGTCAGGTGGATCTTGCAAAGAATACCAGGAAGATGTTTACTTGTGTTTTATTGACTATGCAAAGACATTTAATTATGTGGATCATAACAAATTATGGATAACATTGAGAAGAAAGGAAATTCCAGAATGCTTAGTTGTGCTCATGAGGAAATTTTACATAGACCAGGAGGCTGTTGTTTGAACAGAACAAGGGGACACTGCATGGTTTAAAATCAAGAAGGGAGTGTGTTGGGGCTATATCATTTCACCATACTTATTCAATCTGTATGCTGAACAAATAATCCGAGAAGATGGACTATATGAAGAAGAATGTGGCATTAAGATTGGATGAAGATTCATTAACAACCTGCATCATGCAGATGACACAACTTTGCTCACTGAAAGTAAGGATGACTTGAAACACTTACTGATAAAGATTGAAGATGACAGTCTGCAGTATGATAATACCTCAATCTAAAGAAAACAAAAATCCTCACAACGGGACCAATAAGCAGCATCATGATAAATGGAGAAAAGATTGATGTTGTCAAAGACTTCATATTACTTGATTCTACAATCAACTCCAGTGGAAGTAGCAGTCAAGATATCAGACATCACATAGCACTTGGCATATCTGCTGCAAAGGACCTCTCTCAAGTGCTGAACAGAAAAGATGTCTCCTTGAAAACTAAGGTGCCCTTGTCACAAACCATGGTATTTTCAATCACCTCATATGCATGTGAGAGCTGGACAATGAAAAAAGGAAGACTGAAGAAGATTTGATGCTTTTGAGTTGTGGTGTTGGCAAAGAATGCTGAAAGTACCATGGATTGCTAAAAGAACTAACAAATTTGTCCTGCAAGAAGTGCACCCAGAATGTTCCTTGGAAGTGAGAATGGCCAGACTTCGTCTCACATAGTTTGGTCATGTTGTAAAAAGGGACCATTCCCTGTAGAGGGATATCATGCGTGGCACAGTGGAGGGACAATGAAAAAGGGGAAGGCCCTCAATGAGATGGATTGACACAGTGGCTACAACATGGGCTCAGGTATAGCAAAGATCATGGGGCTGTCCCAGGACTGGGCAGTGTTTCGTTCTGCTATACATGAGGTCGCTATGAGTCAGAGATGACTCGACAGTACCTAACAACAACTGCAAACAAGACTCCACTTTCAAAGGACAGCAAATCAATAAACCACTGGAGAACAACCAGGCCAAAGCAACTAATCTGCCTTTGTCCATAAGAAGCCAGTGGTTTGTCTAGAGCTAAGACTCTTAGGGGAAAAAAAACAAAAAAACAGAGTTAGAGCCACAAACTGTAATGACAGCTTAAATTC
Source organism: Orycteropus afer afer (assembly GCF_000298275.1). Lineage (NCBI taxonomy): Eukaryota > Metazoa > Chordata > Mammalia > Tubulidentata > Orycteropodidae > Orycteropus > Orycteropus afer. The sequence continues at coordinate 10,115,896 of NW_006921674.1, read as the reverse complement.
CAGCTTCACACTGCAAAGGAAAAAAAAAAAAGTATGTGGCAAAAATATTTCTCCAGAAGTGAAAGCCAAATCTTGAAAAGGGATAACTGAAAATGAATGGTTAAATAATTTTTAAAAACTTGGAAAACAGATTCATTTTTGGCAAGCTTTTACTCTTAATGCACATTAGGGAATTCAGAATGTGCTTGGTATAAATAGATTTAAATGTAGAGTGATTTCAAGTCCCACATGTGCAGCTAAAATATTTAATGCTTCACTGACTATATATGTCAAGTACTTTGAACTTACTGACAGCCATCAACAAACAACCATTAGCCATGCATCTGTGGGGGAAAAAAAAAGAAAGAAAAAACACATCTAGACTTCAATCTTTTAGTAGCATGGATCTATGTTGAAAGATTTGAGGCTAATTAAATAACTGGCAAGAAATGAAAAGTCTCAGTTAAATTAGTTTGTTCCAAAATTCAGTGTTAGAGGTTTTATTCTTCAACTATTAACTCAATATTCATGAACTTGAGTATTATAAATATGAAAAGAAAATTTTAGACATCAACCACCCGATTTGATCAGTATTCTACTATAGAATCTTTGATAAAAATGTTTTGGAATGGTAGTTGGGCACTATCTAATTCTTCTGGTTCAATGGCAAAAGAGACAGTTGTGCACAGACAAATAGTCAAACATTCCATACCCCTCTCCTTGGATTATAAAGCATTTTAAAGCCATGCATTTTGCAATTATTTTCAAGTATATACAACTGAAGCCATGTGGAATCAAAGTTCAGCCTGCATCTTTGGTTGAAGGCAGATAAGTAAATATGATAACTCAGTTCCTTAAGAACTGAATAGAATGAAAGTTCAACTATCACCCCCACCATGGTTAATACAGATAGGTGGACATGATAATTCATGAATCAAAGTTCAGTCTGCATCCTGCCTGTTGCCTCCTGTTGGAGGCAGATAAGTAAACATGATAACTCAGTTCCTTAAGAACTGAATGAAATAAAAGGTCAATTCACACATCCTCTACATGTTATCCCCTTAGAAACAGGTGATAAATATGTTAATGTGTGTTCAGGAAACAACTTGAAAATTAACTTTGGCCCGTGGGACATGCGCAGTGAGACAAATGGGAACAAAGTTGCTGGGAACTGACATTCATTCTCCCCTCTCCCCAAGCCCCTATCAGCTGATGACAGGAATGACAGGAAGTTGACGTGACTCATCTGGTGTGCAAGTGCACTGCATTAAAAATCGACTGTTGCTTTAAAACGAAAAAAAGGAAGCCTCAGCCAATCCTCATAATTCACACCCAGACTCCTGAAGCTTTTATGAAAAGTATAATCCCCCTCTCCTGAAGCTCCTGTATCCCAACCTCCATTTGGAGAGTCAGATTTTTGTACTAGCCCGTGTCTACTTGCATTTCTGCTTTTCAATAAATAATTTTCTCCCCACTTAATCACTCGGTGTGTAAACTATTTTGGCCTGATTGCACACTGGGCAGGGACCCATGTTTGGACCTACTTCACAACCACTATTTCTCTGTTTGTCATACTGTGGTGTTTTGCATGTTGCTGTGGTACTAAGGCATTTGACTGCTAACCAGAAGGCTGGCAGTTCAAAGGCACCAGCCACTCCTTGGAAGGAAGATTGGTCAATCTACTTCCATAGAGATATTGCCTCAGAAACCCAAGGAGGGGTCACTATGAGTTGAATCAACTCAACAGCAGTGTTTTTTTTTCTTTTTTTCTTTGATGATACTGGAAGATACGTCACCGGTATTTCAAATACCAGCAGAGTCACCATGATGGTCAGATTTCAGCAAAGCTTCCAGATTAAGAGAACTAGGAAGAAAGGCCTGGAGGTTTATTTCGAAAAATTAGCAAATGAAAACCCTATGGATCATAACAGAATATTGTCTGATATTATGCTGGAAGATGAGTCCCTCGGGTTGGAAGGCACTCAAAATACAGTGGTCACAAAAGTGGACTCAAGCACACTATTAAAAATGAAAATGGTGGAAACATTTTGTTGTACATGGAGTCACCATGAGTCAGAGTCAACACTATGGAACTAATAACAACACATGGAACAAAACTAAAATATTAACTAACCCAATAATCATAATTTGCACAGATTCTATTTTAACCATGAGATTTGTTTCCTATCTATTAAAATTACATTCACAAACTATTTATGGATATTTCTAAATCTTTTAAGAAACTTTAATCTCAGAGTAGTTCAAACATCACTCACCTCTGTCTGTCAATATACAGTATTTTTAAGGAAGAATACATCTAAGCAAAACAAGACAAACTTAGCCCTGGACCTATTGTCTGAATCTAAACTTAATCTATAACCTAGAAATCAGCATTCATGTGGTTTTATTTTCAAGTGTGTAAATTCCAAGAGGATATTTTTGCCTGTTTTGTTCACAGCATTTAGAACAGTGTGGGGCCATGATGGGTACTGAAAGTATTCGTTGAATGTTGAATGAATATGTTCTTTTCCCACTTCCACTCCTAGAGAGAGTCTGTTAGTCATCAACCTGGTAGAGTCAAGCTGGCAGGAGAGAGGCTCCATACTGACTTTTTCAAAGAGTCCAGACTTTTCTTGATTTTGAAGTTAGTATTTCCTCAAATAATTGTGTGCTGTTAATTTTAGAAATAAGATTTTAATATATGATGTACCTTTTCATCACGTTGAATTACAGGATCTTTTAGAATGTATAAAATCACTTGAATATACTTAAGAAAAAAGCTCCTTGCTAAACTTCCTCGTCAAGAAAGTTAACTGGATAAGTGGAAATATTTCAAGTTATTCAGTGTAACCAGGAGATTGATGTGAGCTGGAAATTTTAAAACGTTTCAAGGATTAGCATTTCAAAAAGACATATTACTGAATTCTTTTTATAAAAACTCCTCACACTCAATTTTCTCTGTGAACATTTCTCAAAATTAGTAGAAATAAAATGTTTCAAAATATAAGGATAATCACAAAGATTAGAAAAAGGCTTTTTTTTTTTTTTTAGCATATACATTGACAGAAGTTAATAAGTAAAACACTGCATGGAGTTCATCTCCCTCAAGGCAATATGTTTCAAAACTCATCTAAAAGAGATTGGATTGCACATTTGGCTATCTATTACCCAGATATAATCCATCATTTCTGTTTCACAGAAACTGTGTTTAGAGATGCTGTTTAAGTTCTTCAGCTTGACTTGTAGTCCTGGATTTCTGTTAGATGAAGCAAAGACCTAAAATATGTTTCAGAGATGTCATTACTTAACTGGTTCCTTTTAATGTTTTAAAATATTTATGCTTTACTTAATGTTAAAAAACTATATGCTTGTTATTTTATAAAAATGCAAACTTTCATAAAATGTATGTCTTAGAAATAGAAAACACCTACACTCAGGAATTAATGACCAATAACAGATAATGAATATACTTCATATTATTTCCACTGCATATAGTGATATATTGTTGTGTGTGGATTTAGACAGCTATGTGTGTATATTTATATAAAAATAGAATTAGACCAAAAATATGCTGATGTTTGCCTTTTTAATTCAACAATATAGCTTGTTAATATTTCAATGTTAGTACAAGTAAATAAATCTCAATTTCTAAAATGGTAGAACAATATTTTATGGCAATATCTTACAATATTTACCTAATATCAGATTGGTAGACATGCAACTTTTTCCTTCTTTTCTCTCTTAAAAGTGAACATTCTTACACTTACATCTTTCTGGTGTGTAAGTTTTCTAGAAATGGGATTCCTAAGTCAAAAGGTATATATATTTTAAAGAATTATAATAGCCAAATTCTAGAAAATTATTATATAATTTGTCCTTTCACCAAAATGAATGAGAATGCATTTTTCCTCCATTTTTGCCAGCACTATACATATTCCTAATATATGAAAATAGTTTAGATGAGAAAGCTTATTAATTTTTGTTGAGATTACTTGATAGTTTATGCATTTATTTGGTTATGACTAATTCAAGACTCCTCTGTAAATTAGAGATATTTGCCTTTATTCTGCTTTATGGTTACTAATAGTCTTCTTAGATTGCTTATTTTTATGTTTGGTCATGACTTTTATACTTTTGTCATGAAAATGTTTGTTTTATGAATGCTTAGTAAGGTCTTCTCCATAGATAAATATATACAAGATAAATATATTCAACAAAGTAAGTTGTTGTTGTTGTTGTTATGTGCCGTCAAGTAGGACCTGACTCATAGCGACCCCTCCTTGGGTTTCCAAGGCAGTATCACTTCGGAAGTAGATTGCCCCATCTTCCTTCCGAGGAGTGGCTGGTGGGTTTGAACCACCAGCCTTCTGGTTAGCAGTCAAGTGCCTTAGGCCCTAAGCTACCAGAGCTCCTAACAAAGTAAGAGTAGAGTCAACATAGTTAGCATTATCCAAAGTTGGGTTTAGATTTATATACTAGAGTGGTAGAGATAGCTAGTTAGCTAGCTACATCAATAGAGAGATAAGCTCTTTATATATTCTGCCTATAGGAGCTCTGGTGGTGTAATGCCTAAAGCATTTCACTGCTAACCAGAAGGCTGGAGGTTCAAACCCACCAGCCACACCTTGGAAGGAAGTTTGGGCAAACTACTTCCATAGAGATACTGCCTCAGAAATCCAAGGAGGGGTCACTGAGAGTAGAGCTGGGGGCTGCTTTTTGCTTAGGGACAGCTCTATTTGAAGGCTATGTCCCGAGGTAGCCAGGCCTGGGACTGGGGCTTTTTTTCCTTTGGGGGCAGCTCTTTATTAAGGAAGGGGCCTGGGGTAGCGGGCTGGGGCTTGGAGGCTGCTTTTTGCTTGGAGCCGGCTCTATTTTAAGGCCAGGGCCTGAGGTAGGCAGGCTGCAACTTGGAGGCTGTTTTTTTGCTTGAGGGGGGCACTTTATTAAGGCCAGGGCCCAAGGTAGGAAGGTGCAGAGGGGTAAGGAACAACTAAGGGAGACGAACTTGTCTGTTAGTTTGTTGTTCTGTGGTGGTTTATGTGTTGCTATAAGGCTGGAGGTTATGCCACCATGTTGCAAAATGCCAGCAGTGTTACCCATGATGGACAGGTTTCAGTGGAACATCTAGGCTAAGACAGCCTCAGAAGGAGGAGACCATCTACTTCTCAAACAATTGACCAGTGAAAAACTCATGAATAGCGGTGAAACACTGTCTGATATATTATTGGAAAACTTTATGAATAGCCCTGAAACATTGTCCAATATACTGCCAGAAGATAAGCCCATCAGGTTGGAAGGCACTCAAAATTTGACTGGGGAAGAGCTGACTCCTCAGAGTAGAGATGACCTTAATGATATGGATACAGCAGAGCTTTCAGGACCTCCACTGGCTGATGTGGCATGACTCAAACTGAGTAGAAACAGATGCAAACATCCACTAATAATTGGAACATGCAATGTACAAAGTATGAATCTAGGAAAATTGGAAGTTGTCAAAAATGAAATGGAATGCATAAAGATCAATATCCTAGGCATTAGTGAGCTGAAATGGACTGTTTTGGGCCATTCTGATCAGACTAGGAATGATAAATTGAAGGGGAATGGTGTAGTATTCATTGTCACAAAGAGTGTTTCAAGATCTGTACTGAAGTATAATGCTGTCAGTGATAGGATAATATCCATACACCTACAAGGAAGACCAGTTACTACTACTATTATCCAAATTTACACACCAACATCCAAAACCAAAGATGAGCAAATTGAAGATATCTACCAACTTCTGCAGTCTGAAATTGACCAAACATACAATCAAGTTGTGTTGATTATCACTGGTGACTGGAATGCAAAAGTTGGAAACAAAGAAGAGTTGCTGGTTGCCGTGGTTACCTAGTGCCTCTCTGACAAGAATATACCACAAATGGGATGGCTTAAACATACAGGCTTATTCTTACATTTTGGAGGCTTTAAGTCCAAGTTCAAAGTGTCAAGCTCCAGGAGCTGGGTAAAAGCCCCTCAGCCTTGGGCTTCACCTCTGCCTCCAGCTCTTGGCCCACTGAAGCTAGAAGCTTTTCTTCACTCAGACAGCTGCTGGCTGCTGAGGCTTCCAAGCCCAAGGTTGACAAGTAAAAAGGCACAGTCCTGATATTACCAAATCACATGGCAGGCCATTAATTCAAGTCCATTGTGAGTCCCAAGGTTGGTAGAGCATGGCAGACTGCTGAACAATGACATGGCTATATGCAGGGTTCAAAGTGCCGTAGGCTAGAGACCGTTCTCAAAGCTTCTCCTTATATACAGGAAGCAGACCATATCCCAAAGGCAGCTACTCAGCTGCTTGTGGTAGATCCCATCATGGAGTTGATTGCCAGTCTCATCATAGGGAGTAACTACCACCAGCTGCCCAGCCACTCAACCAGGCCCAGCCAAGTTGACACACAAACATAACTACCACACAGGTAGTTGGAAAATATGGCCTAGGTGATGGAAATAATACTGGAGATCACGTGATAGAATTTTGCAACACCAAAGACTTATTTATTGCAAATACCTTTTTTCAACAACATAAGTGATAATTATACACATTGACTTCACCAGATGGAATACACAAGAATGAGATTGACTGTATTTGTGGCAAGAGGCGATGGAGAAGTTCAATATCTTCGGCCAAAACAAAGCCAGGAGCCAATTGTGGAACAGACTATCAACTGCTCATATGCACATTCAAGTTAAAGTTGAAGTTGAAGACATTTTTAAAAAGTCCACAAGAGCCTTGATAGTATTCCTACTGGATTTAGAGATAAGTTAAAGAATAGATTTGATGCATTGAACACTCATGACCAAGAACCAAAGGAATTGTGAGTTGACATCAAGAACATCATCCACGAGGGAAGGAAAAGGTCATTGAAAAGACAAGAAAGGAAGAAAAGACCAAAATGGATGTCAGAAGAGACTCAGAAACTTGTCATTGAATGAAGAGTAACTAAAGTAAATGGAAAAAATGACAAGATAAAAAAGCTGAACAGAAGATTCCAAAGACCAGCTCAAGGAGACAAAGCCAATTACTGTAATGAAATGTGGAAAGACCTGGAGTTAGAAAACCAAAAGGGAAGAACACACTCCACATTTCTCAAGCTGAAAGAACTGAAGAAAAAAAATAAGTCTCAAATTGCAATATTGAAAGATTCTGTGGGCAAAATATTGAATGATGCAGAAAGCATCCAAAGAAGATGGAAGGAATACGCAGTAACTGTACCAAAAAGAATTGGTCGATGTTCATCCATTTCAGGAGGTGGCATATGACCAAGAACCAATGGTATTGAAGGAAGAAGTCAAAGCAGCACTGAAGGAATTGGAGAAGAACAAGGCTTCAGGAATTGATGGAACACACACTGAGATGTTGCAACAAACAGGTGCTGTGCTGGAGGCACTCACTCGGTTATGCCAAGAAATTTGGAGGACAGCTACCTGGCTAACTGACTGGAAGAAATCCATGTTTATACCCATTTCAAAGAAAGGTGATCCCACAGAATGTGGAAATTATTAAACAATATCATTAATATCACATGCAAGTAAAATATTACTGAAGATAATTCAAAAACATTTGCAGCAGTGTATAGATAGAAATGGAAGCTGGATTCAGAAGAAGTTGTGGAACAAGGGATATCATTGGTGATGTCAGATGGATTTTGGTTGAAAGAAAAGAATACAGAAAAATGTTTACTTCTGTTTTATTGACTATACAAAGGCATTTGATGGTGTGGATCATAACAAATTATGGATAACATTGAGAAGAATGGGATTCCAGAACACTTGATTGTACTCATGAAGAACCTGCATAGATCAGAAGGCTGTCATTTGAATAGAACAAGGGATACTGCATGGTTCAAAATCAAGAAGGGAGTTTTTCAAGGTTGTATCCTTTCGCTATACATATTCAACTTGAATGCAGAGAATAATCCAAGAAGCTGGATTATATGAAGAAGAACGTGGCATCAGGATTGGAGGAAGACTCATTAACAACCTGTGATACTCAGATGACACAACTTTGCTTTCTGAAAGTGAGGATGACTTCAAGCACTTACTGATGAAGATTAAAAGCTAAAGTCTGCAGTATGGATTACATCTCAATATAAAGAAAAAAAAAATCCTGACAATTAGTCCAATGAACAGATTCATGGTGGATGGAGAAAAGATTGAAGTTGTCAAAGACCTCACATTGCTTGGTTCTACAGTCAACAGCAATGGAAGAAGCAGTCAAGAGATCAGACAACATATTGCATTGGGCACATCTGCTGCAAAAGACCTCTTTCAAGTGATGAAGAGCAAAAATGTCTCCTTGAAGATTAAGGTGTGCCTAAACCAAGCCATGGTATTTTCAATTTCCTCTTATGCATGTGAGAGCTGAACAATGAATAAGGAAGACCAAAGAAGAGTTGATGCTTTTGAGTTGTGGTGTTGGAGAAGAATGCTAAGAATACCATGGTCTGCTAAAAGGCCTAACAAATCTGTCCTGAAAGAAGTACATCCACAAGGCTCCTTGGAAGTGAGAATGGCCAGACTTTGTCTCACCTAGTTTGGTCATGTTGTCAGAAGGAACCATGCCCTGGAGAATGATATCATTTTTGGAAAAGTGGAGGGTCAACGAAGAAGGGGAAGGCCCTCAATGAGATGGGTTGACAAAGTGGCTACAATGATGGTCTCAGGTATAGCAAGGATCATGAGGCTGGCACAGGACTGGGCAGTATTTTGTTCTGCTGTGCATAGGGTCACTATGAGTCAGAGACAACTGGATGGTACCTAATAATAACAACAACATGTAAATGTTCCAAGGAGGTTAAAACTTGCTCCTTGAGTAAGTAAAGAAAGTCTGAAAAACTTCCCCGGAGGCATAGACAGAGACACGAATGTTTGTTCAAAATAGAAACAAAGAGAATCAGAAGAGAAAGGATTTAGAAAATAAAGAAAGCAGACTTAAAAATGTTGCTAGCAATTCAGTGTCCTGGGGTGGTGGGCAGAATGTATCCAAGATCTACTAACCCCCTCCCACTTTGCGGGGATACCTATACCGGCGTTTGAGGCATTGGGGATGGGGGCTACATGATTGTGGATGTAGAGCTACATGACTGGTTTCAGACTTGGTGGTGTCAGGTCCTGATCAGGAGGGGGCCCTGGACAGTGCCCCCTTCTACATGAGCTCTGGTAAGAGGCTACCATTTAGCAGCAAGCTTTATGGCTTAAAACTATTTTAAGGAGGATTAATATGTTACAGGGAAGATGGGTAATACTTGACGAGGAGAGCAGGGCAATATGTGACAAGGAGAGAGGAAATGGCTCATAGTTCTTACAAGTGTGGCTACACAAGATGGAACCTAAGACTCATTTTTGGGGGTTGCAGTTATTGACCATACACTTGTATTGGTTTTTAAAAACTGTGTATCAGTCCGACATCTGTGTTTTCTTTTTTTTCACATTTAAGTCTTTGATACACATGAAATTTATTTAGTAAAAGGAGTAACATAGGAAATATACTTTTCCCAATCCCTCACAGGCTAGATCTTCTATTGTCATCTATTAAATAATACATATTAGTTTCACTCACTGCCCTTGAGTCATTTCTGACTCATAGTAACCCCTATTGGGTTTCCAAGATTATGAATCTTTATAGAAGCAGACTGCCTCATCTCTCTTCCGCTAGAGAGTTCAAACCCTAACCTTCTGGTTATCAGCCGTCTGCCTTAACCACTACACCCCCAGATCTCCTTACATAATACTTTATTGTATATAAAATGGATATTTTATGGATATTTAAGAGAAAGAGCATCTAGAAAGATGAAGTAGCCAATGGGAAAGTCCTTACACAAGAGTGTGCCTAAAGTATTCAAGGAAAAGCAAGAAAGCTTGTGTGGTGGAGAGCAGTGAGCTAGAACAGAGGAGCAGGTGATGAAGTCATGTGGAAATGGGAAGAGGACCAACATCCCATAGGGCTTCCTAAACCAAGGTCTTTACCTGAAGGATTTTTTTGTTTGTTTGTTTGTTTACCGGGTTCTTTTGGAGCTCTGGTGGTGTAGTGCCTAATGCATTTGACTACTAACCAGAAGGTTGGTGGTTCAAACCCACCAGCCTTTCAATGGAAGGAAGATGAGGCAGTCTGCTTCAGTAAAGATTTACCACCTTAGAAACCCAATGGATGACAGTATGAGTAAGAATTGACTAGATTGCAGTGAGTTGTGTTTTTTTTTTTAATTTTTTTTAATTAGTAACTGGGTCATGGGGGGGGGGATGTGAAGATAGAATTTTTAACGTTTCCCCAGTTTATCTAATTGTTATTTTCTCATTTTACTTTATTTTTCAGATCAATCTTAATCCTTTACATTTTCAAAAACATCTGTTTTATCTAGAATGTTTTTTCAACTTAATATGGAGATGTACAAAGAAAACCCTTCACATTTAAAACATACAATTGCCCTCAATCCATAAATACTGCTTTTTCTCATTCCTATTTATGCATTCCTTCCACTTTATTTGTACATTAAGCTATCTAGTATGTTGGTGGTTTTTTAACAACATTTTTTTTTCATGAAACCAGCTTCTGAATTTATGTTACTGCTTTCCTATTTTCTAATTCAGTAATTTATACTTTTTAAAAAATAATTGTTTTGTTTGTACTCTCTGAGTTTTTCTTCTCTTAATTTCTTGAATTCAATATTAAATAATTAACTTTCATTATTTTATGTTAACTGCATTAATTGTTTAATGCTCTTAATTTTCCTCTGGGTGTATTCCTAGCTATGTGCTATAGCTTTTCTTTTACCAGGTAGTATCCTGTATTGCCTTCATTCTTTTCTAGAATTACTTCAGTTTGTTCTGATCTTTGCTTTGATCTAACAATTGTATAATAGAGTCTTCTTTTTTTTTTTTTTTTAATTTTCTGGTTGCATGATTTTTTAAATTTCTACTTTTGATATAAAATTCTGTCTTTTTATATTTGCAAAAAATGTGGCTTATACTGTTTCTTATGTTTTAAACAATAAAAAAATACTGTTTTTATTTATTTATTTGCTTAAAATCAATAAGGTTCATACTTGTGGTCAATATGTGATTTGAAAAAAATAATTAATGGTAAACTTACTATTAGAAATAAACCCAAATTTAGCACTTGAAATTTCTTCAAAATAATTTCTCACTTTCCTCTGAACTTCTATGAATCTCATTAACTCATATTATAAACAAAAATCACTATTTAGCATTAATGCATTGATTCTACTAATGCAATCAATTCCATTCAACAGATCAATTGAGTGCCTAAAATATGGTAGGAGCTCTTGTGGCATAGTGCCTAAGGCATTTGCCTGCTAAGCAGAAGGCTGATGGTTCAAACCTACCAGACACTCCTTGGAAGGAAGACTGGGCAATCTACTTCTGTGGGAATACCACCTTGGAAACCCAAGGAGGGGTTGCTATGAGTGGGAACCAACTTAATGACGACAGTGAGGTTTTTTTTTTTTTTTTTCCTGTGCTAATACATGGGATAGAGTCATAAATAAGCCATGGCCTCTGCTCTCTCACTAGATATATTAAAGGGGGCAAGATAGTCATGGACAATTATAAATAAAAGACAGAGGGTTATATACAAAATCTGGTGAGAGAATACACTAGTCAGATGTTAATTCTTAAGAAAAAGATTAATGAAGGCAATAGGATACCATTACCATTACCAGGCCTCCAAATATATGTCACTTAAGACATCAGTGCACCACTGAGATAAGAAGAAACTATTGTATTTATAAATAAATAGGTTTGAAAAAAAGCCATGGAGTTTGTGTTTCAGATGTTATGGTTTGTATTATAAACCTAAAGTAAGAAATATTTCACATCATTCAATGCAGATTTTCTGACAAAGCTTAGTAAACTATTACTTAGTCATATGATGGCAACCTCTCTTCCCTGCCCCATCCCACTCAATTGAAAAAGATAAGTCTAAAGGGAATTTATATTCAAAACCATGAATCTCAGAAACTACAGGAGAAGCTAGTAAGAAAAAGGACATCAGAAAGGGAAAACAAGGTTTTATAAGACAAAATGGGAAAGTTCTCTTATTGTTAAAACATGCCATGGACCTCTAGGGACTGTGGTGCTCAGGTGCAGTGCAGAATAATGAACCTTGATTTGGCAATGGAAAATTCCATGAAAGGTCCAATAATATGTTATGCTTCATTAATACACAAATTTTTACATTTATACTGTGATATTCATCCTTCATTATCCCAAAATATTAACTGAAACTACTATGAAGAAAATCTCATTACTTCTTTGGGAGAAGTTTACAGTTATACATTCTTAAATAAAATATATATATTAAAAAATGTATTTAAGGAAAGGAGATTAAAAATGATGCCTAAATGGAAATTTCAAAAATATCAAAAGCCAGGAAATCTTAGCACCATCACAATTTAAGTCTAGACTTATACACAGAGGCATTTGTTTGCACTGAGAGTAAGAGTAAGCCTGAGGTGATGTTTTAACAGTGAATTTTGGATGTCCATCCTTCTTCTTGGCAAAATCTTTGTGTGACAACTCCTGGAAAACCAGATATAAAACTGCTATGTGGCACTTCATAAACCTCTATACAACAGAGGATGAGCAACCCTTCAATCTGCCCAAATCCCTGCTCCTGAGAAGTGTGATTTAATTCTCACCAACCTCCTTGTCTTCCACCTAAGGTTTCTCTGATGCTCCTAATAGAAGAAATATGAATCTATTACAGAATAAGCAGCAGATGGTCCTTTGCCTGGATCCTCTAGTAAAGGGGCGATATCCCGACCACTGCAGCCCACATTCCAAGCATTGACGCTCATGTTCCCTAGTCTAGTTCTGAGCAGCATGATTCAGAGAGCCATGCCAGAACTCAGAGTTTCCAAGTTCACTGATGACTGAACAGGCAATTTCTAGAGCACCTTCTGCAGGAGAGAAGCAGCAGCCTTATCCTTATCTAACAAACCTTACCTAACAAGTCAACAGGGAAGCTGCTAGCCAACAGCCAGTGAACAGACAGGAAGTATGTCAAAGGACCAGATTGTGTCTCTGTCCTAAAAGTATAAGCATGATCATATAACCACATAAGGTTATGTTCTGAAGCAGAATAACATGTATAAAATGTAAACCAAGAAAATGAAAATATTTATTCATCAATTAAAGCAAGAGACCATCACCTGTCTGTTAGTTCGTCATACCATGCTGTCTTACATATTGTTGTGATGCTGGAGGCTACGTCACAGGTATTTCAAATACCAGCAATATCATCCACAGTGAACAGATTTCAATGGAGTTTTCAGATTGAGACAGACCAAGAAGGAAGGCCTGGTAATCTACATTTGAAAATCATGAAAACCTTATGGATCACAAAAGAATATTGTCTTATACAGTGCTGGAAGATAAGGGCCCTAGGTTGGAAGTTACTCAATTTACACAATGACTGCAACAACACATTTGAGCATGCTTAAGTATTATGAAAATGTTGTGGGAACAGGCAATGCTTAATTCTATTGCACATAGGGTCATCATGAGTCAAAGACAACTCAATAGTAACTAATAACAACAAAGCAGGAGATTGGACTTGATGCCTAAAATCCCTCTACTTAAAAAAGTTTTAATTCTTCCAGACCTTGGGTAAGTTCTGCCTAATGTATTGACTGTAATATAGACCTCCTCAGGAACTAAAACTACTTCATCAGTCATTTCCTTAAAAAAAAAAAATAGTATAGGAGCATTATGAAGCTTATGAGTTGTATGACTTTGAGCATGTTACCTGACCACTCCCTGCCTATACATCCTCACCTGTAAAATAAGGACAATAATAATATTTACTTCATAGAATCACATGCAAAGAACTGAGAACAGGTCCTCACACTCTAGGCACATGTTACTATGAATGGTCAGATTATGAAAACCACCAAAACAAAAACCATTACCTTCTAGTCACTCCTGACACATAGTAACACTATATGACATAGAAGAATGCTCCATAGGATTTCCAAAGCTGTAAACCTTTATGTGAGTAGACTTCCATGTTTTTCTCCCATTGAGCAGCTGGTGGGTTTGAATCGCCAAACTTTAGCAACTGAACAAATAATCACTGTGCCACCAAGGTATAATCGAGAAAATTCTGAAAATACATAACAACAAAGATAACCATTAAAAAAAATCAAATAACCAAAAGTTACTTTTAAAAATTTTTATTTTCAAATTTTAAAATGACTAAAACCAGATATTTAGCACTGTATCACACCTAAACCCAAACTCATTGCCACTGAGTCAATTCCAACTAGTAGCAACTCTATAGGACTGAATAGAACTGCCTCATAGTGTTTCCAAGGCTATAAATCTTTACAGACGAAGACTGCCTAATGTTTCTCCTATGGAGTGCCTGGTGGTTTTGAACCATCAACCTTTTGGTTAGGAGCTGAATGCTAACTGCACCACAAAAGCTCCTTTATCATGGTGCAGTGCCTAAGGCATTTAACGGCTAACTGGAAGGCTGACAGTTCAAATCCACCAGCCACTCCTCGGAAAGACAGTTGGGCAATCTACTTCCATAGTGATACCGCCTTGGAAACTCAAGGAGGGGTCACTATGAGTTGGGTCTGACTCAATGGCAGTGTGTGTGTGTGTGTGTGTGTGTGTGTGTATTTGTGTTAGACTGGGTTCTCTAGAGAAACAAAACCAGTAAAGCTTATATATAAAGAGAAAGAGAAATTTATCTTAGGAAAATGGTTCACACACATATAGAAGCTGGTAAGTCCAAAGTTCTTGGATCAAACATCAAGCTGGAGGCTTTTCCCGACTCACACAGCTGCAGGGGCTGAGGAGCTCAATGTTGGCAGGCAGTAAACTGGCTGTTGACTCCAACAAATGACGAATCTAAGATCTCCAGGCCGAATGGTGGATTGTTCGCTTACAGACACTTGTAGGCAGCCAAACAGAATCCCGATCCACAGAAGGTGTCTCTTTTCCCAGGATGTCCATAATATACTGGAAGCAGGCCACACCTTTAGGGAAACTCCCTTTCAATGGATTGGCTGCTCAAAACAAATACATCTGATCTCATCATGGGAATAACCACATCACAACTGGTTAAACCACACAGAATTGTGGTCCGGCCAAGTTGACACACAGCTCCAACTATCACAGTATTCATCTTAATATTATAATGAGAGCATTTTCTTTTGTCATTAATGTTTTTTGTAAAAATGTTGTGGGGGCAGTATCTCACCTTCTCAACCTTTACAAGGTCGGGAGGAGGATCAGCATCAACATCAACAGCCTAGAGCTGATTCTTATGAGGTATATGTTAGACATATCTCCACCCCCTTTTTTTTTTTTTTTTTAAACCAATTCTAACACCAGTTGGCCCTCCCGCAGCACTCTCTACTTCTCTACTGTATTTGATAATTTGTTACAATGACCATACAGAACTCACGGACAATACTCATATTATGGGGTTCATTAGGGAAGTAACAAGTTGTATTTCAGGACCAGAAATAACTCAGGATATAGTTCTTTAATCAGGAAAGTCTCTTCTCAGCAGTGATGGCAGGCACAAACTCTTAGCCTTGTCCTTGCTTGCATAAGTGTTATAAAACTCTTTTAACTCACAATAAATGCCTAGAGGCATTCCACTTTTCCCTTCCTGTCCAAAGGCAATTGACTTTTTCTCTCAGTGACTGGGAAGCCCAGTACTTTGTCTTGTGCCAGTCTCTTGGTTCTGCTGCTTCTGCTGTGCCATTTTTCTGTTGCTGCTTCTCATTGTCTCTTGCTATCTCTGGTTTCACAGTTCTCTATGTTCTGGATCAAGGAGGTTAAGCACAGGGATCTTGAGTCCAAAGGATGCAATCATTCTTGGCTCTTCTTTCTTGATGTTGGTGAGAGCTCTTCTTTCTGCCTTTGGGATGGTTTATTTTAAGCCAAGCAGGATGGCAAAACTTACTAATACCCATGTTAGGGTTCCATATACCTTATTTACCTGGTCCTACTCCTACAAGGTTGACATGCACCTTATTCACATCAATAGCAAGCTATCCAATCCCCTTGGTGGGCCATGAGCACCTCACATTTGCATAGTCCTACCTACAACAACAACAACCTAGTCATTTGGTGAGGATACAAAGACTATGGCTAGAAGGACCATATCAAGTAATTCACTGCACTGCAATTTTCAACAATGGTTTTCATGGTTTACTACGGTCTCTCATATGAAGATGTATTGTAATGTATTAAATTCTCCTATGGTTTAAGAAGGAGCCCTGATTGTGCTGTGGTTAAGTGTTCAACAGGTAATCTCAAGGCCCACAGTTCAAACCTACCAGCTCCTCTATCGGAGAAAGTAGTAGTCTGTTTCCATAAAGATTTACAGCCTTGGAAACCCCATGAGGCAGATCTCTTCCGTCCTATACAGTCAGTATGAGTTAGAGTCAACTCTATGGCGATTAGTTAAGGGGTTACTGTTTAATATTCTGCTATTTCCAATCTTTACTATTTGTTAGGTGCCTCTACAAGATGGTGGACTACTCAGTCTTTGTTTGTATCTTCTACCTTGACAAAAATAAAAAAGGAAATTTACCCAGTCCTTGAATGATGATTTATCTCTCAAAATTTAATATTCTATGAATGATTATTTTATTTTTATTCAGAACCTGAGACACTAACCTATGATATTAGGGAGAAGCAAGAGGGCCATCTTCCACTCATGATTTCTCCTCTGCACTTACCCCTAGACTCTTTTTCTCTTAAAACTTCTCCCTTTCCCTCCCAAATTTTCCACCAAAAATTCACTCAAACCCACAACTGCTACAACTGGAATTCCCTATGTTGAGTATGTAATTTTTTAACCAAATTTCCACAGGAAAGACACACTAAATTATAAAATCACAAATTAAAAATATTGTTACAGTATTTTTTGTATTATTCATTTAGCATTATACATTAAGATGAATGAACAGAATTATCCTCAAATGTAGGTTTTTGCTCTTTCTCTATTTCTAAGCAGACTTCAAGATTATGATTGATTTCCTTTCAAAGTTATATTCTAGGGTGTGATAGTAAAAATTATTTCATCTTTTGATTTTAGAATAAAAAATATTATTTAGTTCTACAGCCCACATATCAGAATTTTTCAGACACAAGTTGGTGAACATGAACATCTTTGGGATTGGACCTCATTACTGATCCTAGCATGAGTGAAGTACTCTGTTGTTGATGTTGTTATTGTTATGTGCCCTCGAGTCGGACCTGACTCATAGCAACCCCTCCTTGGGTTTCCGAGACAGTGTCACTACAGAAGTAGGATTGCCCAACCTTTCTTCCAAGGAGTGGCTGGTGGGTTTGAACTGCCAGCCTTCTGGTTAGCAGTCAAGTGCCTTAGGCACTACACTACCTGAGCTCCTTAACTATTCTAGAATACCCTTATGTAGTTCTGATCTATGCTGCTATGCTAAATTGGTATCTTAATTCTCCCTCTTCAAAGGAGACTCTTGGCCTCAAAGTAATTTAGTGTTTCCCTCAGCTCTCAGGGTTTTTTGGACCATACTATACAAGCTGGACCTATGTGGAATTTGTAGAAAGACTTAGATAATAGGGTCTGAAGCATGAGTTGAAATCTTACAAAATGAATGCACACTTACTGGAAATGTGCTTCCTTCCACCACAAGTTTTTCTTGCTTTCTTCACTTGCAGGTAAATGCTGTGTTTACCAACGCATAGCTTTATTTTTCTTCGAAGGCAAATATTTTGGTAGAGTGATTTTGAGGTATTTTCTCTTCCAATTAAAATATGACAGCACACATTTTGAACTTTTTAACCTTTGCAAGAATCTTAGAAGATACTAAATTACTGTTTATCATTTCAAACTTTAAGAGCTATCGTTATGTCTACTTCTATAGCCTCCTTTTTGTTTGTTTTCCATGTGCTTAAAGTGCTAATGACACTTAATGCTTTTGAGATTTATCAGATTAGCAGCAGTGTAATTGTTTATGGTTTTATATTTTACAAGATTCATTTAATATAATTTTAACAATCACTGAAAAATAGCTTCTAGTCATAAAAGTACTTTAAAAATTACAAGCTAAACCCACCCTAAGTTAGAAGTCGGGTCATGTATTATTAATAATAATTTTATATAATGAGACCATCATGTGGTACAGTAGCTCAGTATTGAAATATTTATATTTTAAGTGACAGAAAATACATTGAGAAATATAAAACTGCCAAATAAAATGGATTCTTTGTGATAATATTTATCTCTACAGTGTTGTAGAAAATTACTGTATAACAATTATGGGTTATTAGTAAAATATGTTATTTCAGGAAACAAGATTTAGTGTTGAATCTTGCCATTCTACCACCATATGGTGGCTCCAAAATATTATAATGTGACAGTGAAAACAGTGCAAGAACCCACTGAATGCTGAGCATCATGAAGATTGCATTTGATTAATAGATTAACTTAATTATAAATCATCTACAAACTGAAACTAAAAAAAAGTTTTAAATGATGAATCTAAGGGAACAGTATCTCCAAAGATCTCTAAAGATTTTATAACTTTTTTTTTCTTTAAATTCAAGACACTCCATTTCAGAGGATATTATAAACAAAAGTACCAACTGTCGATTCCAGTGAAAACCAATTTAAAAATTAGAACATTTATTATTTCACATAATTATTATTTCTTCCTAAACATGCCATCAGATTCTCTAGCTGTGCTTATTTGCTTCCCCATTTTCTTGCTAACACCAACCATCTGTCAGCTTGTAACAGTGTGGTGCACTGTGTGCTGCTATGGAGCAGTATTTATGCCACTAGTATTTCTAATGCCAGAGGGGTTTCCCATGGTGGACAGGTTTCAGCAGAGCTTCCAGGCTACAGCAGAGTAGGAAGAAAGGTGTGGCAATATACTTCCAAAAATTAGCCAATGAAAGTCATATAGTTCACAACAAAGCACTGTCCAGCTCACTTGCTTTGGACACAGCATCAGGAGGGACCAACTGCTAGAGAAGGACATCATATTTGACAAAGTAGAGGGGCAGCAAGGCTGAGGGAGTTCCTAAGTGAGAAGGATTGCACAGTGGCTACAATGATGAGCTCAGACATGCCGGCAATTGTCAGGTTGTAAATCTAGGCAGTACTTCGTGGGGTTGCCATGAGTTGGAGTTGATTGAACAGCAGTTAACAAAAACAACCTCTTGCTTGGATGTTTTCTATATTTCTCACTAATCCTAAACTATCCACATCAATTTGTCTTAGGTCTTATGTTATTTTTAAGCCTTTGCTGAAGTCTGACAATTACAAGAAAATCCAGTATTATATAAAATTCCTATCTAGGATTAGTCACATAGTTGTTTCACTAGCTGGCCTCAGTGATTGAAGTATGTGTGCCCAGACCACTGGGCACCACCAATGTGGAGCTCTGTCAAGCTCAGGTCCTTGGAGATAAAGGCTCATAGGCCTGGTGATGGTAGTTCATGCAGTCAACTGATTTACAACTATAAGTAAAATGGGACAGGTGACATACTTCTAAAATGCACTGAATTGTTACATAATTATATACCTTTATGCAACAAGCAACAGTCAAGGTAGATCTTAGAATGTAAATTCAGAAACTATTATTGCTGGAAGGAACCTTAGAGTTCTTCCAGAACAGGCCCACCTGTGGTCCTTAGGCAGAGACACTGAGGCCCAGTGAGGCAAACTGACGTGGTTGATGTCATATACCGGCTTAGTAATGGAAGGTAGGAGACTTGCATTTCAGACTTTTGGAGCCAAGGCATTGAATAAAACTATGTGTAAGAGGCAATTTCCAAGCAAAAACTATCAGTGAGAAAACAAAGGGGAGTATTTCTGCATGACTAATGGATTAAATATATTGACTGATACTTTATAAACCCCTCTCAATTATATAGATATCCATTCGCTGTTAGCGGTGAGATCTTAAGATGCAAAGAAGAAAGAGACAATATCATTTACACACACATGAACTGAGCAAGCACCAGCTTCACCAAAATCTCTCACTTACCAATAGTAGCCTATCAATTGAAATGAGAAGCTTCACTTTACTCAAGGATATAAAACCAAACCAACCAAATTCACTGCCATTGAATCGATTCTGACTCATAGCAACCACTCCTAGGGTTTCCGAGGAGGTATCTCGAAGGAAGTAGATTGCCCAGTCTTCCTTCTGAGGAGTGGCTGGTGGGTTTGAACCACCAGCCTTCTGGTTAGCAGTCAAATGCCTTAGCCATTATGCCACGAGAGCTCCTTACTCAAAGTTAGTCCCTGCAAATACAGTGTGCTTCCAGCCAAAAAGATGATTTGCCTCCAATTCATTCCATTACTTTCTTTTTT
>NW_006921674.1:10087585-10088081 GCF_000298275.1 Orycteropus afer afer | reverse complement strand
GGACTGTTGCTGTCTCCCAGTCAGTTAGGAAAAAAATTACAATTGAATAACCATCAAAAAAACTAAAAGAACATGGACAAAAAATACACCCTGAAATCACACAGGACCAGTAACCCAAAAAAATAAAAAGAGGAGAAAAGAAGAAGAAAACAGTTAAATCTGCAATATCTGGGGATAGGACACTGAGAGAAAAAAGGTTCAGAAGGAGAATAATGAAGAAAGAAAACAAACAAAGAAACAAACAAACAAAAACCCAATAAAGGACGAGGTTAACCATGAGAGAAAAAAAAAAAAGAAGGTGTAAACTAGGACCTTTTCAGTCATGCAATGCAGGTCCAGAGAGTTCTTGGGGTTACTGGAGAGCAGAACCTCTTCTTACGCCTCTGGAATCTGGTAGAGTGTTGTCTCTTTAGGTTGTCTCTAGCTGCTGGTTACATGTTGATTTGTTTTGTCTTGGTTTTATGGTTTAATATTTTGAAAAGGTGAAGCTGGTGTG
>NW_006921674.1:10084289-10087485 GCF_000298275.1 Orycteropus afer afer | reverse complement strand
GTTTTCTTTGTGATGGTGGAATCACTGTGTGTAGTGTGGATAAGTGTTTCTGTTTTTTGTAAAGAGGGTTAGAGTTCAAAGTGGGAGGTTTTATGGTAATTGGCTGAATATGGTTTCTTCTATTGAATGAGTGAATTTATTGGCGGAGAAGGTGGGAGCAGAAGAAGGAAAGCTTGGTGTTGCTAAGGTCAGTTTCTAGGGCTTTGAGCAGGCTATTATTGATGACATACTTATTTGCAAGACTGTGGCTCAACCTCAGGGAAGATTTCTATTGTTAGGTTGTCGCAACTTTCTGCCAATTTCAGGCACACTCAAAGACTCCGCGGTCCCACAGCACCAAAGAACGGCTCCAAGGCAAAATTCCTGGGACTGCGGTTTCTTTGCTTTCCCTGTCCAGTCTGTCTGCGGTGCTGACACAATCCCGCCAGACCGCTAATAGCCGGCTCTGGAGTTTGTCTGTAATACCACCCACCTGCGACACCAAAGATGTGCACAATTTCAGCTGTGTTGGAGTCAGGGGAGTACCTGCTTGTTACCTGCAGTCCCGATATCTGTGACAAAGAAAAGCATGATATCTCCCAGTCTGACCCCAGTCCACGCTGTGACCCACTGGGAGGGAAGTGAGCTAGCCTTCCTGTTACAACAGTGAGTTCTCCGCCAAATCTCAGCGGTGGTGCCCATGCCCACCTGCACCCACATGACCCAACTTACTGACAAAATTGCTGCTGGAGGCAGGTCTCTGCTGCTGCCTGCTGGAATATTACAGTGGTCGCTGGTATGCTGTTATAAGGTGTCTTCCTTCTCGGCTCGAGGATCTCAGGCAGCCGCCCTCACCTGGCAGACAGTGACTGCCCCAGGAATGTTTCCAATGGTCTCTCTTGGATTCCCATCCATCCTCTGCCAGTAGCTCTTTCCTAAATAATCTCCCTGTGCCTTTTCTCTAATTCTGCTCTTCTGTGTTTGGTGCACTCTGATTCAGTGAGTTGTTCAGAGCACCAAAGTTTCTAATTCAAACTGTTGTGTTTAATTTTCCAATTCCTTAGATGTCAGCAGGGAAAAGCATGCTGCTCACTGGTGAGACTCCATTTTTTCCTCATTCCATTACTTTCCAAAGTTCATATGCATTCATTCATTCACTCCTATCCAATAAATATTTGTTCCATACATACCATGTTTCAGGCCCTGTTCTAATAGTAAGTATAGTGGCAAATAAAACAGAAAAGCCCTTCTCATTATTGAACTTATAATCTAGTGAATACAATTAAAGGGTGGACAAATTAGAACATGGATTTCATGAGGATGTTGTTGTTGTTGTTAAGTGCTGTCGAGTCGTTTCCAACTCATAGCGACCCCATGCACAGCAGAATGAAACACTGCCCGATCCCGCACCATGAGGATACACTCTATAATTTAAACTATCTCTTACAAAGGGGAAGGGAGGTTTGCTGAGATAATTTCCTAACATCCCTTCAGGATTTTCAACCAGAGTGATGTCTGCACAGTACTGAAGTGTAAAAATAGCTGAGAATTTAAAGATCCCCTATAGTACAAACTGTCATTCAAAAAACAAAATTCCACTGTCAATCTTACTTTCTTTATTGGGAAGCCTCATTTCCACTTTTTACAAATAATTACCATCCCTGTCCTCTAGAATGATAAATAATCCCAGGAAAAAAAAAGTTTTTTAAAATCCCACCAGTTGTGTAGAATGAGCAGGTCCCAACTAAGTTCAAGGTGACCTCAATTCTCTTCCCTCTTTCTTCCTCCCCTTCCTTCCACTACTTGCATGATCCCCAAGGTCCATAAATGGAACACTTGCTGTGATGGAGACAAGTTACTTTCCTCTCAATTTCCTCCTTGGAGCCCAGTAGACAGAATATATACCAACTCTCTGTTTTCTGAAGTAATCAATACAGATCCATTCCCTAAAGGTAGATCAGATAAGTGTGAAAGGAAAATAAAATACAGTAACCCCAAACACCCCCATTTATTTTCATTTGGTGTAAATACCCTGGTATACAACAAATTTGACATAGAAGAAACTAATTAAAACCTCATGATACAGTCAACAAATTGTTTGTTTTGCATTCCTTGGTTTTGCTCTTCTATAATATGATTTATTAGCATTTTCTATGTTCTCTAATTCCACTCTCCTAAACTTGATTTCCTGAGGAATATTAATAATAAATCATTGTGAAGTGGCATATTATTCATAGGTAACTTAGTTGCCAACTAAACAATGCATCAAAATTCAAGTTTGATTTTTAAAAATTTCATGTTTTTATTTATTGCTCCTGAGAAATGCCTGTGTGCCTCTGAAACTCTAGGAAAGCATAGGGGCTTGTGCTTTTCTTAATTACAAATATTTATGTGGTAAATAGAATGCCTTTGGCCAAAAACTCACATGTTGACTTGCATCCTGATGAAAATTTAAATAGCTGATTAAACTCCTCAAGTACAGGATTTATAATGGATGCCACTATCATTTTGCAAAGTAATTTAATGCATATTTAGTGCAATTATTGTGTGCTCTCTTTTCATAAGGGGACCCAGCTGTGATTCTGCAAGTACAAGAAAGAGAGAAATTGGTATAAAGGCAGCGGTTTGTTGAGATCTATGTGAAGAAGGTCTTCTGAGCCTAACTTCACTAGAGATACATAATTGTAGCTTCAGAATAATGTTATGATGTTGCTACTATGTATTGTATACATTTAGAATAAAGTAGACTAACCAATGCAATATCCAATACCCAATGATTGAAAAAAAATCTATTCGGAGATTCCTGTTGTTAGTTAAATAAAGATTCTTAACTGAGCACACTCATATGGAATATCTTTTATTAGACCACAGAGGACCAAGTGAGCTAAAGACACAGGGAAGATAGCAGAGTAACACTTCATAATATCTACACATGAGCACACACACACACACACACACACACACAAATACACATACTCTAACAGAACAAAAGAAAGCTAACCGAAGTCAATCTTTTATCACTATGTGAATAAACCATAAACACTAAATCTACCTTAATTCTCCTAACAAGAATTTTCCTCCTCATTTTCAAAGATTTTATTTTCCTCGGAAATTGTCCCTGGTCCCTCCCAAGTTGTGTACTAAATTATTTTATTATTTATTATGAACTCTCACTTCATGTTCTTCTAAAGTACTAGAATGTTCTTTCAAGAGACTA
>NW_006921674.1:10064719-10084189 GCF_000298275.1 Orycteropus afer afer | reverse complement strand
TTATTATTTATTATGAACTCTCACTTCATGTTCTTGTAGGGAAAGTGAATTTGCTCTGTAAATTTTCACCCAAATCTTAAAAAAAAAAAAAAAAAAAAACTTAGAAAACATGGTGCTTCACAGATAGAGAAGGAAGATAATGAGAAGCCAAGGAAATGGTGGAACTATATTTATACATAAGAATTCAAAAGAACCTAACCAATGTAACCCATAATATATCTCTAAGTTAACTCTGTAGTGTGCACCACTAGCATGTGTTCATTTTATATCATTTTGTGAGGAGAAAAAAAAAATCTTATTCAATATGTCATATGTTGCATGCTCTCTTGCTGTTACTCTTAATAAAAATGTTATCAAATATTTCCAGTGCATTTTGACATCATCTACCCACAGTACTAGAGCTGCATGTGCATACCTTAAGCAGCCTTCTTTCTGTAAGTACCCAGAATCTCTTATCTGCATCATTTCCCTCCCAGAAGCATAATAAATATCTTGGTCCTCTGAACTCAACTTAAATTGATATGTTTAGACTACTAACTAAAAACATGCTCATTATCTCCTCTCTTTAAATAAAATCTGAGAGTAGCTATAGAAATTGAAAATAATTGGGGAAAATAAATACTTCAACAGATAAGAAACATGAGTATTTTGTTATAAAGAGAATGTAATAAAGATCTCATTTTCTATCTTTATCAATCAAGGATATTCATGATGCTACCTCCTTCCTTTCAGTCGGGTGTTCTCTGGAGGAAAGATATAGTTGAGAGAGAGGAGAATCAGTCCCCACTCTTTCACACTGGAAGAAGAAGCAGAGAAGAACACTGAGAGGTCTATTTATGTATTTATTTATGTTTGTTTTTAAGTTGGATTTACATTACTATAAGGAAATACATTGTAGTCTTTGAGTCTCCCCTATAGACAATCATTTCATTGTTTGGAATAAGTGAACTCAGTGCCAAAAACACAAGGGTAACTAGATGGAGCCAAAAAGAAGATACTAGTCTAGAGCTTCATTTATCATGCCTTTCTCTAAATAAACTCTCTGGGGTGCTCCCAATTTCAATACTTTGGAATCCATATTTAATAACCACTGTTGACTTTTTCAGTGAATATTGATTTACTTGTTTGGTGCTTTTCAGCAGGACTGGGAGAAAAGGGAAGGATTTGCTAAATACCTCTGAAAATACATTAGCCTTAAATAAATTCCTTGAAATACAACAGAAAAAAATGTCAATGTTATTCTGATACCATAGCCAGATAAAGAGAACACAAAAAAGAAAACTACAGAGCAATATCTTTGTATTATGAATAGGAGCTCTGGTGCTGTAGTGCCTAAGGCATTTGACTATAAATGAATTATTAATATAGATGCCAAAATCCAGAAAAAAAATATACTAACAAACCAAATCCAACAGCATATTAAAGATTATACACTGTGACCAAATGTGGTTTATCACAGGAATGCAAGGGTGGTTCAACATAAGAAAATCAGTCAATACAATACACCACATTAATAGAACAAAGAAAAATAACCACATGGTCATCTCAATTGATACAAGAGATATTTGATAAAATTCAACAGTTTTTCATGATAAAAACTCTTAGCAAAGTAGAAAGAAAAGGGGGAATTCCTCAACACATAAAAGGCATTTGTGAAAAACCTACAGGTAACATTAAATTAAAATATTTCCATCTAAGATTAAAAGCAAAACTAAGATCTTAGCTTTTACTGCTGCAATGTACCAGAAGTTCTAGCCAGAACAATTAGGCAAGAAAAATAAAAGGCCTCCAAGTAGAAAAGGAAGAAGTAAAATTGTATTATTATTATTTTTTTTTATGATCTTACGTGTAGAATTTCCCAAATAAACAATGCACAGTAAAGTTATTAGAACCAATAAAGGAGTATATTAAACTTGCAGAGTACAAGATCAACAAGCAAATATCACTGTGTTTTTATATAGCAATGAACAAACTGAAAAGGAAATTAAGAAAGCAGTTACATTTATAATAGCATATAAAAGAATAAAATACCTAAGAATAAAGTTAACCAAGGAGGCAAAAGACTTGTACATTGGAAATTATAAAACATTATTGAAAGAAGTAAAAAAAAATCCATTGCCATGGAGTTGATTCTGACTCATCGTTACTGAGTAGAGCAATAGAACAGAGTAGAACAAAGAAAACTAGATAAATGGAGAGGATGCATAAACTTAATATTAAGAGGTCAATACTACCAAAGTGTTACACAGATTCAGTGCTGCTTTTCAGCAGGGGTTGTTTCCACTTTTGGCTATTGTGAATAAAGCTGTAATGAACATAGTGTCCAAGTATCTGTTTAAGACACTGCTTTTAACTCTTTAGGGTATAAACGTCAGAGTGGAATTGCTGAGTCATATGGTAATTCTGTTTAACTTTTTGTATATACATACAATGGAATGCTATTCAGTCATGAAACAAAAAATCTGATGAAAAATGAAGATTTGATGCATGCTACACCATGCATAAACTTTGAAAGTAATATGCTGAGTGAAAAAATTAGACGCAAAAGGACAAATATGTAAGAATATAATTAATGTCTTTGAATTATACACTTAAAATGGTGAAAATGGCAAATTTTTGTTACATAAAAAAAGGAAAAATACAAGGGAAAAGAGAGGCAATAGAAGCATAGAGGAAAGGCAGGGTGAGGAGAAGTAAGGAGCACAGAAGAGGGGACAGACTTGCATTCCTTTCTTTCCAGAGAACTCAGTAAATTGAAGAGCAATGGAATAGTTTTGCTTAATTACATTAATTCTGTAAATCTGCCTCAGCACTAAGAGGGTAGGAGAGAAGTTTTGAGCACTAGGATAAGAAAAAGTAGTTTATTCCAGCTCCTTCTGAGTTAGGTGTTCCCAGAATAATCTAATCTGTATACTTAAAATGTGTATATTCTAAAAGCATCAGAGACATTGATATTCAAACCCCAAAATAACATTAAATTATTTGGGAGTCAATATTTGCAATTTTGTATCACAAGCTTAATTTCATCCGCTGACTTTCACCACAGTTTAACCCTATTTCTTGAAGCAGTACTGTACACATAGCCTTGAGCTATGAATGTGGGGAAATGTACAAAAAAAGACTGTGACCTGTGAGAGGGTCTCCATCAAAAGAAAATTACGGTTTAGTTGAAGTGTGTACTCCAGCGTTTCTCTACTGATTGTGAAAAGGTTTGCTCTCTGTCCTGGGTGGATATGAAGGAGAACTTAGTACTGAAATTAATTGTATGAAGAGCACAATCTACTAAGGAGCTCTGGTGCCATAGTAGATAAGGCATTTGGCTGCTAACCAGAAGGTTTGAGGTTCAAACTCACCAGCTGTATTATTTCAATTGACAGAACGAGTATTGACTACATGACAACTATTTTTTAAAAAATAACCATTGGGAAATAGAGTGCAGATTGTTCTGTGCTCTCTTAAGCTATACAGTCAGTGAATTCACTGTGAAAACCAAACTAAACTCACTGTTGTAGAGTCATTTTCCGACTCATAGTGACCCCTCCTCAGGTTCTGAGGCAGTATCTCTACGGAAGTACATTGCCCAGTCTTCCTTCTGAGGAGAGGCTCAAGTTCTCTGTAGTGTATCGGAAAATGAGTGACTTCTACAACCTGCATTGTTTACTCTGCTGTTATCCTTCTTTTGTTTTGTATTTTGGCAAATTTGACTGAATAAGGCGGTAAAAGGGTATGCAAGTGATTGTGCTGGAACTGCAGCATAAACCCAAGGAAGAGTTGTCACACTAGATCTTAAAATGCAAGTTGGAGAGCACCTTGAGGCATCTTCAAGAGAATGTCAAAGAGATGGGTAGTGAATATCAATTGGTATTTAGGGATTGCAGGGAGTCTAGCATTACAAAGGGCACCATAATAATTATTACAACCTGAGAGGATCCAGTAACAAATGCATGGCTAGTAGCTGGATGAATGTATAGTTAGAGGTATATCAAAATGTCAGGGATTTGAAAAGAAGAGAGAAGTGATTACTAAAGTGAGCTTCTCGGAGCAAGGCTCAGCAGGGCTGTGCTATAATAACCTTGTAGAGAAATCATTTAATTTGAATTCTCACTTCCAGGAATGTATCCTCTAGATAAACAGAGCATGTCAATACTCTTAAGGAGAACAAAGCAGTGGTTATCAAGATTTCTGGTTATGTGTGTTTAACAGCAAAAATGTTTTACGTATGCACCCTCAACATGCATATATCTACTTCTGCATAATTTATTGGTAAAGTATTTGGCACATTATGAAGCCAATGTGAAAGGATGAGAAAAAGTTCAAGCAAACATAATTTAAAATATTTTTTAAAATTAATGTCACAAACTTTTTTTTCTCCTTTCACAATATTGTCCATAATAAATGTTGCAGACTATGTTTTATTATTATTTTTTAAAATTTTGGCTTACTTTTTGTGATACAGTTACTTGAAGGTCTGGTAGTGTAGTGCCTAAGGCACTTGGTTGCTAACCAGAAGGCTGGTGGTTCAAACCCACCAGTCACTCCTCGGAAGGAAGGCTGAGCAATCTACTTCCCTAGTGATACTGCCTCGGCAACCCAAGGAGGGGTCACTATGAGTCGGAACCAACTCCACGGCAATGAGTAGTGAATTATTTTTAGCCCAGTTTATTTCAATACTTGATTTTATTTGCTGTCATAATTGAAAAGATATCTCAAAAAAATTGCATAGCTTAAATAGAAGATCTTTAACTACACTTATTAAATCATGAAACTCATTTTCCATCCCATCCACCAATTACACAAAAACTTTGTTGAAATTCAGAATAAAAATTTCCATAGTCCCTGATATAAGTAGTTCTTACAAACTCATTGGAAGCTCATGATTTTCTCTGATTTGTAAAAGATAAATATATTCAAAATTCACTGAATAACTTCATTTTGAGAATTTTTAAATAGTGCGGGGAATTCAGCTTCCCCATTTTTTAAGCACATAGAGTTTTCTAAGAACAAGAGTTTCATCAATGACACATTGTTTTTAGCAATAAAATTACAAAGCAATGAAAACATTTCCAAATATTCGTTTTTGAAGTGTTCTCTGTAGAGTGAGACTTTTAAAAACAATAGCAATTTCTTTCTCATTTATTGCTTAAATGTCACCTTTCCTTTTGAGGGATAAATTTGGTGGGTTTATTATTTTTAAAAATATCTTTGAAACAGCTTATGTTGAAAGCCATTTCCCTCACCAAACTATCTAAAAAATGTTAAATACTTATATTTTTATGAAATAAAAAAGTATATTTTAACTTTCAACAAGTTTTAAGTAGTTTTTCACAAGCAAAATGGCAAACCTGTGTGGATATTGAAAGTAAGTCCACCTTCATTAAAAATGATTTAAAAATTCTATTTATAGTTCTTGTTTTTATGAAAATAATCAACGTGGTGATAATAAATGGCATATAAACTAAACATTGTCATAAGACACTAAAGTCACATGAGTGAGGCAGCACTGTCAATGATTCACATTGAGAAGTTTCTCTTTGTTTTTTTCAAGTTGCCTCAAGGGCCTGGTTTACTTTCTGAGATGCCAGCACAAATGGGAAACAGTGTTAATCCATATGCTAATTATTAGAAAAGTTTAATTTGAAAAGTAGTATGAAGGGAAACTATACTTATTCTTTCTATATTCTAATGGATGCCCTTGCACCCCTCTGGGAGAATAACCAGCATAGTGTGTGATAGTTCCTGTCTGAATTTTCTTACATAGACATTTAAAGGACCCAAGCAGAGAAACTATAGAGGAATGAGTTGGAGAGTTGGAATTTGAGCTCTAGTGCTGTGAACTCCAAAGCCACATTTTTAAACACTAAGGACAGCCTTTGTTGTAGAACATGGAAATGATTATCTTCCCTTAATCCTCCTAAGGTGGGTATGACAAGGAAGCAAAAACAGAAGAGACCCATCTTAATTAAATATAGAGGCCAAAGGGGAAGGTTGACAGCTTTTCCCTTGAGCCACAGAGACTTTATCAAAGTATAAGGACCAGTGAATGAATGCCTCAAACTTTGACCAGAATATGATATTCTTCTTTCCTTTGTAGAAGCACTAAAGATGGAGGTGTATGAGAGCCAAAATCATTCCTTCTGATTTTCTCCCAACTTGAAAGAATAGGAGGTTAAAACCATCTCTATGCATGAGTTTCTCTTATCACATCTCAGTGATTCGGATAACTCATGCAGTCTCTTTGAGCCTTAATCTTCTTCTCTGTAACATAGAGATTAGAATACCTGATTCCAGGAGTAAATGAAAGTGTTACATAAAGTGTAAAATATCATAAATAGAGGGATGAATCAGGTAGAAAGAAATGGCAGAGTGCTATCCATTGCTCTCAGTTGAGCCAGGAGCTGGACAACAAACACACAGTGCCCATGGCTAACTGGTGGATGAAGGGAAGAGGAGAATACACTAAAACTAAGTCAATTTAAAAGAAATTGATTTTCAATTCACAGCTTGGGGACAACTGTTCCACCCACAGCCAGCTGTGCACAGAGAAAACCTAGTCCCTGTGTTGGGTGGCACCTGGCCTGCCTAGAAAGTTTAAGGAACAGTTCTATTTCTGGCCATCTCAAAACTCCCCAAGCACTCCTCCACAACATGTAATTTAATCAGTACTTCCCTGGACTGCCTGCCTTCTCTTTATTCTCATTATGTATTATAAAGTCTCTGTCAACTCAAAGAAGTCTTATTAACACCCCTTTTTGTCTTCCCAATGGCATTAACTAAAACATGATTCCCTTTCCTCAAGTCCTAGAAGCCCCATTCAGCAAGGGGGAAAAAAAAAAAAAAAAAGATACACTTGTCTAAATATGCTGTGTTTTTGTTCTACAAAATCCTGACTCTCACTCTTACAGAATTACTTTTGAAAGCTTCTTTCAATCCAGTATTGGGTATAAATGATAAATGAACAATATAATTCACAAGGAGATATTTGGTAGTTCTCTTGCCTTTGCTAAAAGTCAGAACTCTGCCATGCTTCCTTTTATTAAAAGTTCTCAAATAATCCATCTTATTATAAGTCTGAGGCTCTGTGTGTTCTATATCTGAAAGTTGTATATTATATAATAGATCTGGAAATAAACTTCAATAAATTTGTAAATTAATTTTCTTTTTTCTAAAACTACTAATCTTTTGTCTCTTTACCATCAACTTCTATATTATCATTTTATTTCCACATTATACCTTGGCTTTCTCCCTCATTACTACAAGGGCACAAGGGCTGTGCCCTTGGAGATGATCAGCTGTGACCTCATTCATCCTAGTCATGAAACATTTGATATCAACATCCTCCCCTGGAAATCCATCCCTCCCCAATATCAAGCTTGTTTCTCATTTTCTTCTCACATCTCTAGCACCTCCTACACAGTTGCCTTTGCTGGATGGCTCCTCTTCCTCTGCTCCCAGCCTTAGATGATCCACCCACAGTTCCACCCACAGTTCTTCCCTTGGCCTTCTTCCATTCTGATTCATTTTACAAATGTTCCCCTTGTTCTACCCTCCTCATATCTAACCTAGAGTGTTAACTTGTCCTTCTGACTTATCTGCCAGCTTTCAGGTTTTAATTTTTTTAGAACTCTTAAACTTTTCCACAATTATCTATTCCAAATGCAGGCTGCATCATATTATTCTCCTCTTTAGATAACACCTGCAGTTTCCCATTACTTTCATGATGCTGTATGAACTCCCTAGCACTAAAGACTCTCCCAAAATCTGACATCATCTACAGCCATACCTCAGAGATATTGTGGGTTCAGTTCCAGAACACTGCAATAAAGTGAGTATCACAATAAAGCAAGCCACATGATTTTTTTTTTTTTTGGTTTCCCAGGCATACAAAAGTTATATTTACACTATAGTGTACTCTACTAGGAGCTCTGGTAGAGCAGTGCCTAAGGCATTTATTTGACTACTAACCAGAAGGCTGGTGGTTCAAACCCACCAGCTTCTGCTTGGAAGGAAGAAGGGGCAATCTATTTTCTTAAAGATTTACTGCCTTAGAAACCCAATGGGACTTGCTAAGAGTCAGAGTCGACTCAATGGCAGTGAGTTTGGTTTTTGATACTCTATCAAGTGTGCAATAACATCATGAAAATATTTGAAATATTGTGAGAATTGCAAAAATATGACACAGCATGAAGCGAGCATATGTTGTTGGAAAAATGGCACTGATAGACTTGCTTGACACAGGGTTGCCACAAAATTTTAATTTGTAAAAACACAGTACTTGTGAACTCAAAAAAGTGAAATGCAATAACACAAGGTATACTGATACTTCCAGCCTTATTTATCAGTCAACCCTGTGACAATCATTCTCTCAAGTCATGCCAGATGTCCTCATGTTCTCTGAGCATATTGTGCAGTGTCTAACCTCTGTTCATTCAGCCTAAAATACCCTATGTGGATAATGAATGCAATTACATACAGGCCCAGCACAAATTCCGAAGGTTCTGAGAAGCCTTCCTGAATGCCCGGGGTTATTTCATCTCTCCTTCCTTTAAACCCTCCCTCACCACCAGCCCCAGCTCCTAGAAAAGAGTTTGTCTCTTCTAGAGAGTTTAGCTGATTCTGTGAAGGTTTGTGATGAGTCAGAATTGACTCAATGGTGCTAGGTTTAGTTTTTTGGGTTGCATTGGGTTAGTTGTCTATATGTATTTCTAGCAAAAGAGATCTCTAGCTGTTTGAACTCTACTGCATAAACTAATATCTAATGAATGAATTAAAGGAAGATTGTAAGTCTTTTGCTAAATTGTAGGTTAGTGCGGAGGGGGAATCTTTTCTTTTTGCAATTATAGAAAATCCTAACAATAATATCAAGAAAATATTGTAAAAAATTCCAATGTATCATGCAGAAATAACAACAAATATTCACATTTTGTTTTATTTACCTCAACTTTTAAAATGTAATGAGACGTTTTTGATGCAATTGAGGCCCTCTAATATTCCCTGTATAGTTGTATTTCTTATATTCTCATTAGAAGCAAACTTTCATGGAGTTACTCTATATTGATCCATTTGAATTATCTAAAAATACTTTTTAAATGTTCAATAAACCATAAATAAAGTTAATATTGTTTTGTACATTTAGAACTTTAAGTAAATGATGTTGTTGTTGTTATCTGCCGTCGAGTCGGCCCCGACTCATAGCGACCCCTCCTTGGGTTTCTGAGGCAGTATCACTATGGAAGTAGGATTGCCCAACCTTCCTTCCGAGGAGTGGCTGGTGGGTTTGAATTGCCAGCCTTCTGGTTAGCAGTCAAGTGCTTTAGCCACTATGCTACCAGAGCTCCTAAGTAAATGATATCGCTATGTAATTTGCTTTTCCACTCAATATTGTGCTTTTGAGATCTGTCCAAATCGGTACATATGGATCTGGCTCATTCACTTTAACTGCTATGTATTTCATTTTATAAATACACCACAATTTGTTAATTCTCAGAATGATGGATATTAAAAATGTTCCTAGCTTTTTGCTCTTAAAAACAGTGCTGTGATGAGCATACTTGTATATAACACCTTTTGTATATATGCAAGTGTCTTTCTAGAGTGTATGCTTAGCAGCAGAATTGTTGGTTCATGGATATTTGCATGTTCAATCTTAATAAATATTGCCAAGTTGAGGATCAAAATGGTGGTTGAAGTGTAGACATGTAATTACATTTTAATGTAATTGACAAAATGATTACTTGTGTATGTCATCATTGATGTCCAAAAAACTCACTGCCATTGAGTCAAATCTAACTCACAGTGACCCCTCCTTGGGTTTCCGAGGCAGTATCACTACAGAAGTAGATTGCCCAAACTTCCTTCTGAGGAGTGGCTGGTGGAGTGGCTGGAGTACACCACCAGAGAAATATCATGGAATTGAGGAATATAAATTTTTGGAATTCATGATGTACTTATTTCTGGCCCAAAACTAAATAGGCCTAATTTGTAAATACACTAGCATCCGCAACTTCTGTGATCTTTTGAATATGTAAAGCTAATACTCATTGACAAACATTAATCTTGATGAAAATTTCAGGTAAGCAAAAAACACAGCATTTTCTTTTCTTTAAATCAATTAAATTTGACTAATATCTCCATTTCTTCTTTGCCTCTCCTGCCCAGGGATTTTCAAAGCTCTTAGGGATTTAAATAGTTCTCAGGGATTTATACAGCACGGGGGCATCCTGAAGCTCTCCAGTGACTGTTCCCACCTTATTACTGAAACCCCATTCAGATCTTGAAGCTTTGCTGTTTACTTGTCACATGTAGAGCACGACAATCTCTGTTGAATCAGTGAGTCCCAGTGTCTAGGACTCAGGCCTCTGAGTTCTTGCGCAATCCATGAGAGTGAGAATCAGGCCTTTCTTTCCGTGGGGACTGCACATCTTGGTGCTCTTTCCCAAACCCCTAGAATCCAATCTGTCTCTCTCTCTCCTTCACACACACACACACACACACACACACACAATCTTTCTTTCCTTTATATTCAAAGGCTCTCCTTTATCTCCTTTTCCATTCCAAAACACTAGGGAAAATGAAATCTTCTATCCCATACTCTGTGGGATACTATCAACTCGAAAACAAAGCCCAAGGTTATTTCAGGGACAACTGCCACTTTTTATTCATTAACCAAAAAGACAATTAGGCATACCAATTAGCCAACAGTTTGGTTTAATTATAAGAAATAATTATTTTCTGCAGGATTTGGAAGAAACATGAGTAACTGCTTCTTAAACTACTGAACAGTTTGACAAGAACAGATTTGGAATTACCAGTTCCTATTTCTTCCCAAATTTTCTCAGATATGTTGGGCACAGAGTGTTCAAGCACATAGTGAGTACCAGTGTTGGAAAGTTACCATCTAACACCAGTTGGCCATGCCCCATCAATTATAAGAAATAAAAATTGTTGGGGGCCTAGAATTTACTATTATTTTGTGAAGCACTGTCCCCAGATTACTAAATTGCTTGATGATCTAACTCTACTTTATAAATATACATTTTACAAAATTTACATTTATAAAAAAGCCAAAAAATCAAGATAAACACTCTGAATAACTGAATCCCTAGCTCTATTCAGCCCTGGCCTTCCATATTTTCCTACGCTCTGGTTAGATGCTATGAGTAGATTTTCAGGGCCCTGATATATAATCCAGTGCAAGCCTCATCTTTGCCTCTGCTCACCATGCTCAGCAATTCCTTATTTATCCAGGTGCTGTTTTTGGAGGTTTAAGGATTAAACTATACCAAAACATGGAAGAAGGAATAAAGGCCAAGAGCTTTTGGATCCCATCTGAATGAAAATGAAAGCCTGTATCTTATTCATAAATCAAGGCCTCTGGTTTAAAAGAGCTTATCACAGAGAAGGAACAAACATGTGACTGACCACAGTCTACTACAAACATGTACTCTAGAGTCAAATGCTATATGCAAGTAGCAGTGATGGTAGCCATAACAAGTTTAACTGTTAATCACATATTAAATATTTCCAGGTGTTTTATTTGAAGACCATTAAAAATATTTCCGTGCAGTGGTCAGGAATATTTAGGGTAGAATATATTCCTGAAAAAAGCGTGACCCAGAGATGCCTTTTGCTGTCATGCCAGGGCAGTGCCTTCCCTAACCACAACATATTGTTGTTGTTGTTGTTGTTATGTGCCGTCGAGTCGGCCCCGACTCATAGCGACCTCTCCTACGGAAGTAGATTGCCCAACCTTCCTTCCGAGGAGTGGCTGGTGGGTTTGAACCGCCAGCCTTCTGGTTAGCAGTCAAGTGCCTTAGCCACTATGCTACCAGAGCTCTAAATCAATATGCAAATCAATATGCACCTTCTGTTGGTTTGATAGAATGGAAGAAACCCCAATAGTTTGTTACTTAACTCAACGAAGAGTCAAGGATCTTACTCTGTAAGAGTTATTTCTGAGCATAGTTTCTAAAAAACCAAAATAACAAACTCACTGCCAGCAAGTCGGATCCTACTCACAGCGACCCCTCCCTGGGTTTCTGATGCGGTATCACTATGGAAGTAGATTGCCCAATCTTCCTTTCCAGGAGTGGCTGGTGGGTTTAAACCACTAGCCTTCTGGTTAGCAGTCAGATGCCTTAGGCTCTACGCCACCAAAGCAATCAGGAGCAAAAAATTCAGAGCTGTTTGCAGCAGAATTACTTTAGCTATTCCCTTATTTTTTTTCTAAGGTGACCACTCAGATGGAAAGATACAACTGAATTCTGTTGAGTATGATGGAGAAATGTACCTGTGAACACAAGAGATGACTAAGCCAATATATGACTTAAACCTCAATTACCCTTAGATAAATGTTTTAAAGATGGGCAGAGGAGTCAAGACAACAAGAATCATTAGTATTCAGCTAACTCAAAGGAAAATTTGAAAGAGTCAACACCGCTTCTTAGTCCACTGGCTAGAATAAAAAACACAAGGAGGTCAGATTTAAAGTGAGAAGAGCTGCAAGAAGAAAAATCTACAGGATTGGAAAATTCCTGGTAAATTAGTAGTTGCTGACTTCTGCAAGTCAGTCTCCTATCCATTGGTAGGAAATACTAGGACTGAGCATAGGAAGGAATAAGGATGAGCTGGGGTTTAATGCAATCCAAATAAATAACCTTATGTTCATGGAAGAATATGCTGGGAAACTTATACCTTGTACTCCAATGCAGAGTAAAGACAGAAAATGTATATGAGGAGAAATTAAAAACTAGTGATCATAATAGATTGTATAATGAAAAGGGGAAATCAAGCAGTGAGGTATAGTGGAGTATAATACCTGTATTAAAACTTTGAACTGAAGAAATAACAAAAATTACTCAGTGACTTACGGGAGCAGAATAGTTAGGAACCCTAATTCTTTAGGGAGTAGAAACTTTCACCAGAGGACTGAGTGAATAATAATAGCACATGGCAAATAAGAAGGATATTGAAAATTAAAAAATAACACTTCTAATGATCTTGATTAAAAAATCAAAAATTGAAATTAGAAAATACTAGAAATGAATGATAATAAATTTACAACATAGTAAAATCTAGGGTATGCACGTGAAGTGTTATTTAAAGGGTTGCTTATAGCATTACATGATTAAAGGAAGAGAATAAAAGTTGAATAATTAAGGGTTACATTTATGAAAGTTAGAAAATAACAATATAATAAATTAAAAGAAAGTAGAAAGAATAAAATAAATATTATAATAGTATTAATAAAATAGAAAACAAATATAAAATAGAAATCAACAAATCCAAAATATGGTTCTCTTATAAGTCTAAAAAAATTGACAAATTTCTTACAAGCTTTATCAAAAAAACAATGTCAACAATGAAAAAAAGTCATCACAGATAAAGCGAAGATTTTAATGAGATAAAAGAATACTATTAATGACTTTATGACAACAAATTTTAAAATTCAAATGAGATAATTTTCTAGAAAAATAACTAAGTAAAACTGACTCAGAATGAAAGAGAAAACATTAATGAAACCAACCAATGAACACAAAGAATCAGTCATTAAAAATCTGTACCAATTTCTCTTTTGAATGAAACAGGAACTAGATTTGCCCTTCTCACGACACTATTTAAAAACTTGATAAAATATACTTCCCAATTACACTCATGACATTGGATTTGAGGTGGCAAGGACAGTGAGAGATGGGAAATAAATTAAGTGAGCTCTATGACTGGCCTAGCTTATGTTCTAAAGAAAGTTTCTGGCCACAGTATAGGGAAGGGAAACCCAAATAGAAGCCCAGTAGTTTGGGACCAGTACCCGGAGAAAGATGTCATGTTTAGTAAAGCAGAGGATCAATAAAAAAGGAGAAGACCTTCAATGAGCTGGATTTACCCAGTGACTGGAAAAATGGGCTCCAACATAACAATGATTTGAGGATGGTGCAAGACCAGGCAGTGTTTCGTTCCGTTGTACATAGTGTAGGTATGAGTTGAAACCAATTCTACCTACCAACAAGTCCCTATGAATCAGAGAGATGGAGCTTGGAGTCCTTGGATTTCTAAATGTCTTCAATTTGCACTGAAGAGTAACATAGGGGAGAGAGATGCACTGAGAGAGAACACCAGAGATCTGCAGGGATTGTCCTTAAGCATTCCATTGGGTACTGTATTTTCCCACAAATGATGCACTCACATAAAAAACATGCCCACACATATAACATACATAGGTTACATCAGAAAATAAAGTGGAAGGGTGTTGTGTGTTTGGCAAAAACATATTATGATGTGCACATTATTTATGTGAAAATATGGTACTTAATCAGTGTACACATGAAAAAACTATTCAAATCAAAGGTTAAAAAAAAATCTCAAATATATTATAGGAACAATGTCCAAGATTCATACAGAGCAGGAAATAGTTGTTCCCAATACCCGAGTGAATAATCTCATAATACAGGGAACATAAATTAAATAACTGAAAAAGATCTTACCCTAAAGCAGAAAAAAATTAATCCTGGACTAAATGCTGCCCTGATCTTTCCTAACAAATATTAAAAATAAAACTTGAAAGGATTAAGCTATTACCAAGTAACCTTTCTTCCTCCTAGAACAAATCACAAAATCTAGTATCCAAACAAAATTTATCAGAAGTGAAAAGAAGCAGGAAATTACAGCACATAATTAGAAGAAAAAGTAAATGAGAAAAATAGCAGTTTATAAAATTAGTGGATAAAGGCACTAAAAGTTATTCTAACTGTGTATCATATGTTCCAGAAGCTAAAGCCAAGTTTGATCATTCATGGGAGATATACAATATCACCCAAACCAAACCTTTTGAGATAAAATCTACGGTGTTTGGGATTAAAAACACACTGCATGAGATTAAAGGCAGAGTGCATGTTGTAGATGAAAAGATTAGTGAACTCAAAGATATAGCAATATCCAAAAAACAAAACAAAGCCCACTGCCACCAAGTCAATTCCAATTCATAGCAACCCCTGTTGGGTTTCCAAGGTGGTAAATCTTTACAGAAGATCCTCCTTCTGTAGAGGAGCTGGTGGGTTTGAACTTCCAATCTTCTGGTTAAAGGTCAAATGCCTTAGACACTGTGCCACCAGAGCTCATTATATAGCAATATAAACTATCCAAAATAAAACATAAAAAGAAAAAAACACCAAAAAATACAAATAAGCAGAATATCAGTGAACCACAGGACAACTTATAGCAGCCAAAGGTATACGTAATTGGAATCTCCAAAGAAGCAAAATCAGAAAAACATTTGAAGAAATTATGGCTGGAATTTTTCCAAATTTGGTAAAAACTATAAGCTCAGAGATTTAATTAGCTCAATGAATCCCAAGGACAAGAAATATGAATACAATTATACCAAGGCATATCATAATTGAATTGCTTAAAATCAGTGAAAAAGATAAAATGAAAAAGCAGACAGAGAAGGGGTCAAATCATGCACAGAGGAATGAAGATAAGGATGACAGTATGTACAACACTGGAAATCATGTAAGCTGGAAGGCAATAAAGCAACACCTTCAAAGCAGTTGAGAAAAAAAAAAAGTTAACCTAGCATTTTATTCAACAAAATATCTCAAAAATAAAGGTGAAATAAAGACTTATTTTAGGTATACAGTAGCTGACAAGACATGTTAAGAGCAAAAGTTGTTCAAGGAGAAGGAAAATAACAGGGTAACGGATCAACATAGAGGAATGAAAAAGTCCAGAAATGGTAATTATATGAGTAAATATAAACATTTATTTTTATTATTTATACTTCTTTAAAAGATAATTAACTCTTTAAACAAAAATAGCAACAATGATTTATGGGATTTATAACATGTGTAAATGTGACAACAGAGACAGAGATTGGAGTCATGGATCTATAAGCCAAGAAATGCCAAGCATTGTTGGCAACCCCGAAAACCTTAAAAGAAAGGCATGAACTATATGACCATGAGACGAGAAAAACTGGATGGTGCCCAGCTACCACTGTCAACTACTCGGAGGGTGATTGGTGCAAGAGATCCTGGATGGAGTGGGAGAACAATGAGGAACAAAACTCAAAATCATAACAAAAGATCAGTTTGCTGGTCTGATTGAGCCTGGTAAGACCCCAGAGACTATGGCCCCTAGTCACCCTTCAGGTCTGGAACTGAACTCACTCCTGTGGCTTCCAGCCAAACAATAGACAGGTATATGGGGTGAACATTTACATCAGGTAAACACACTCCTTGGAGAGCTCAATCATTGGAGAACAAAAGGGCAGTGTTTGCACAGGGAGACAGCTCAGGGGGTGGGAATGCATGGGAGGGAAGGACACAGGGAAGAGGTAACTACAGGGAGGAAGTGGGAAGAGAGCTGTTACATTGTGGGGGATTGTAGTCAATGTCATGAAACAAAATATATATGAACTGCTATATAGAAAATGAATTTGCTCTGTTAACCTTCACTTAAATCACAATACCTCACTCACCCACTGCCATTGAGTTGGATCCAACTCATAGTGGGCCCTCCTTGGATTTCCCAGATGGTATCACAATGGAAGTAGATTGCCCAGTCTTCCTTCCAAGGAGTGTCTGAGAGGTTTGAACCTCCAGCCTTCTGGTTCATAGTCAAATGCCTTAGGCACTGTGCCACCAGAGCTCCTTAAATCACTATATATATATATATATATATATATATATATATATATATTTTTTTTTTTAAGGGCACGAAACAGAATATTTACTAGAGTCTTCAGAGAATGCAGGACCCTTCTGACTCCTTGATTTCTGACTTCTACTCTTCGATTTCTGAGAGAATAAATTTATGTTGTTTTAAGCCATTTAATTTGTAATAGTTTGTTGTGGCAGCACTAGGAAATGATTTTCAGTTGTTTCTGCCAAATGCCTAGGGCTTGGAAAGCCTTAAGCTCTATCTGTGTGTATGTTTATGTGGAAGTATTGGAGTTCTCTTTCTCAGGGTTATCCATGTATGTTTAGAATGCAAAGATTTCCTTCATGAGTACTACAGTCAGGGAACCTATAATAGGTATATTGAACCAATTTTAGAGATCCCTCCTAGGCTGATATAATCCAATACTAAGCTGATTTTTTTTCCTCCTGGAGAATAATCTCTTGAGTAACTAGAATCAGAAAGACACAATTTCAACAATCTCTGGTTTGAATTTAGTCTTGAAAAGTGTGTTGGGACAATAAGCATGAAATTGATTTTAACTGATGCTATTTGGAGAAAAAGAATTGATGCATTTTAATTACAGCTTTAGTGAAGAATATTGAATGTATCATAGACTGCTACAAGAATAAACAAATCTGTCTTGGAGAAAGTAGAGCCAGAAAGCTCCTTAAAGGCAGGAATGGCCAAAATTTTTGTCCCTTGTATTTTGGTCATGTTATTAGAAGGGACCAATCCCTAGAGTAAGATATCATGCCTGGTAAAGTAGAGGGTCAGAAAAAAAGAGAAAGAGCCTCAATGAGATGTTTTGTCACAGTGGCATCCATAATGGGCTAAGGTATGTCAATGACTTTGAGGGAAGCACAGGACTGGGCAGTGTTTCATTCTGTTGTACATAGGGTCACTATGAATCAGAACTGATTAGATGGCACCTAACAGTAAGAGCATTTGGAGAAATTACTGAGTACTTGGTGCCATGAATGTCATTTTTGATAAGAATCATGACAATTAAATCAAGCCACATGGGAATAGTCTCTTATATACATTTTCAGGGACTACCTGAAGGAACAAAATGTGCACCCCAGTTTCTGAAGTTAGAATGACATCTGTTGAGATTCATTGATGAAATTTCTGTCCTCTCTAAAAGAATATAATCCATTGTGCTTGGGGGACCTGTTCACTATTAGAGCAATGGGTACATGTTCCATCTCCTGCCTAAAGAAAAGAGAACTGTAACCCTTATTCTCCTTTGAGCCAAGGACCCTCTTTTTTTTTTCCTGCTCTAGATCTAAAATTGCCAGGAGACAGCAACAAGTTTTAATTTTATTTATAAGTCTGCTTTTTATGTCAAGATCTGCTTAGGAGGGGGGGAAAAAGATACCCTTAGTTTCATTTTTTGGAAGTAAAAAATTACTCTCTGACAGCTAAAACACCTACTCTTAACATTTTTAACATGAAGAAAATTTTAGTTTTCTAAGATCTAAACTGAGAGTTTAAATGACTTACCAATGTCAAATAGCAAGTACAATACAGAAACAAAATTTGACATGAAATCTTTGTAAACTTGAATTTCATACTTTCACATGACATTATGTCATAAGATGGTAAAATATGTAAAATAGTATTAATTTATATAATAAAGGCAACATGTCTGAGAGTTGGTTTCAGTAGAAAATAAAAGTGAAAAGGCCAAATAAAAGAGGTCATAGAGACACAGCAGACAAGCTAATCAAACAATGTATTTGAAAGACCAATAGCCAAAAATCTATTTTCCTCATGCTACACCAATTTTAATGTTACTAGGACTGTCTGTTTAAACTGCCTGATTCTATCAATGAATATACAATCATTGTGTACTTATTCACGAATCCATTTCTCTTTGTAAGATAAAACAGTCTCAATTATTCCAGTTTTGTATTTAACAGATAACAGTAAGATATTTCCCACTTAAAAATTAATCCCAAAGATTGTACTGTGCTATAAATACACCAATGGGTAACTCTGAGGTCTAAATAAGAAAACATCCCTTTCAAGATAAAAACAAATAACAGGAAAAAGGCAACACATACTACTACATACATAGGATTTTTTGTCATTAAATACA
This sequence comes from Orycteropus afer afer, assembly GCF_000298275.1. Lineage (NCBI taxonomy): Eukaryota > Metazoa > Chordata > Mammalia > Tubulidentata > Orycteropodidae > Orycteropus > Orycteropus afer. Next base: position 10,065,414 of record NW_006921674.1, on the reverse strand, counting down.
CTTTCAAATCATTCACATACTATAGCTATTCTCAAATGTGGCTTACATCAGAATCACATGGAGAGTTACTTTAGAAAGTATTAATGCAAAATAATATGAAGACATTACAAGAAGGGAAAACTATAGACCAATATGGCTTTGAACAAAGATACAAAAACTGACAACAAAATATTAGCAAATTGAATCCAACAGTGTATAAAACAAATAATACTCCATGACTGAGTAGGATTTTTCCAGGTATGCAAATCTAGTTCATCATTCAAAATCAATTAATGTAATCCACCGGATGAACAGGCTAATGTATAAAAATCATATGATCTTAGCAATTAATAATAAAAAAAAAAAGCCTTTAAAAATACAATAGCCAATCATAATGGTGGGGGGAACCTCTCAGCAAAATAGTAATTGAAGTGAATTTACTCAACTTGATAAAGAACATCTATAAAAACCTTACAGCTTTTACACTTACTAGTTAGAAACCGATGCTTTCTCCCTGAGTTCAGGAAAAAGGTAGGTACGTGTCTTGTTACTACTACTATTTAACACTGTCCGGGAAGTCCTAGCTAGTGCAATAAAACAAGAAAAGAAAAAATAGTGGGTTCTGGCAAGATGGCAGACTAGGCAGAAAGACTGCACAGACCCTCTTTAACAAAGAAAAGGGAAACCAATTAACACAGACACAGAAGATAATCCTG
>NW_006921674.1:10055208-10060899 GCF_000298275.1 Orycteropus afer afer | reverse complement strand
GGGAGGAAGTGGGAGGGGAGCTGTTGCATTGTGGTAAACTGTGGTCAATGTCATGAGACAAAGTATATGTAAACTGCAGTATGGAAAGTGAATTTGCCCTGTAAATCTTCACCCAAATCACAATAATAATAAAAAAAGAAATGAAAAAATTTACAATTTGGGAAGGAAGAAATAAAACTGACTTTTTATGTAGATAACATAGTTGTCTATGTATAAAGCCACCCAAAGAACTGACAAAAGTCTCCTCAGGTTGATAACTCATTACTGACAAGTTACAGAATAAAATCGAAAATCTTGTATTATTGAGTTGATTTAGACTTATGGCAATCCCATGTGTGACAGGGTAGAAGTGCTCCATAAGGTTTTCTTGGCTGTAAACTTTATGGAAGCAGGTTGCCAGAACTTTCTTTCATGGTTACAGGAGAACAAGGTTAATATATAAAAGTCAATTGCTTTCTTTTACACCAACAATGAATAATTGGAATTTAAAATCAAAAACACAATACAGTATCAAAAATAATGAAACACTTAGGCATAAATCTAACAAATTATATATTAGATTTATATGTAGAAAAGTAAAAAAATTCAAGAATCAAATATATAGAAAACAAAGTTGGAAGATTGATACTACCCATCTTCAAAATTTACTATAAAGCTACAGTGTTCAAGATAGCATGATATTGGTGAAAAAATAAAAATATAGATCAATGGAACAAACACAAACCCATTCAAATATAATCAACTGATCTTTGACAAAACAGGGAAGGAAATCTAAAGGACAAAGGATTATCATTTTATACAAATGATGCTGAAACTGTTACATGTCCATATGTAAAAAAAAAAGAAGAAAAAGAATCTAGATACAGATCTTTACCTTTTACACAGAGCTAAGTGTAAAACACAAAATTATAAAACTTCTAGAGATCATGTCAGAGACAATATCAGTGACCTTGGGTTTGGAAATAAATTTTTAGATATAATATCAAAAGCATAATCCATGAAATAAAATATTGATAAGTTGGATTTTATTAAAATTAAAACCTTCTGGACTCCAAAAGATAGTATTAAGAGAATAAAAAGACAAGCCAGAGACTGGGAGAACATATTTGCAAAGCAAATATCTAATAAAGGACTTGTATCCAAAATATATGAAGAAGTTTTAAAACTCAACATTAATAATACAAATAACTCAATTAAAAATGGGCAAGAAGTCTGAGCAGACATGCTACCAAATATACATACAGATAGAAAATAAACATATGAAAATATGTTCAACATTATTTGTTACTGTTGTTGTTGTTGTTATGTGCCGTCGAGTCAGACCCGACCCAGAGCAACCCCTCCTTGGGTTGCCAAGGCAGTATGACTACGAAAGTAGATTGCCCAACCTTCCTTCCGATTTGTTACTAGATATTTGCAAATTAAAATGCTAAATGATATACCACTACACATTGTTGTAGTTGTTAGGTGTTGTCAAGTCATTTCTGACTCATAGCGACCCCATGCACAGCAGAAGGAAATACTGCCCGATCCCGTGCCAGACCACTACACATAGAACAGCTAAAATCCTAAAAGAAGCTGACAATACAAAATATTGGTGAGGATATGGAGCAATATGAACTTGCATTCATATTTAATAGGAATAAAAAATGATATAGCTACTTAAGAAGAGACTTTGGTAATATCTCATAAAGCTAAACATAACCTTATCATGGAAGCCCAAAATCATGCTTCTAGGTATTTACCAAAATGAATTTGAAACTTATGTTGACCTAAAAACCTGCACATAAAAGTAAACAGCCACTTTATTCATAATTGCCTAAAATTGGAAGCACCTAAGACATTCTTTGATAGGTGAATGGATAAACAAACTGTGGTATATCCATACAATAAATACCCAGCAATAAAAAGAAATGAGATGTTGAGTCATGAAGGGACATGGAAGTACCTTAAGTGTATATTTGTGAGTGAGACAAATCAGTCTTAAAATGTTACATACCATAAGAATCCAATTATATTATGTACCAAAGTAGACAAAACTATAGAGATGGTAAAAGATGAATTTTTTTTCCAGGGATTCAGAGATTAGAGGGAGAGTGATGCACATAAGATTTTTAGGGCAGAAAAATTATTCTGTATGATACTGTAATGGTATACACAAGACATTTTTCAAAGCCCTTAAATTTTATAGAATGAAAGTATACTGCATAGTTGAAAATCAGGAAAGGTGTACATCAGGGTTGTATCCTTTCAGCGTATGTATTCAATCTGTATGCTGCACTAGTAATATGAGAAGCTGGACTACTTGAAGAACAACACAGCATTGGGGTTGGAGGAAGACTCATTAGAAACCTGTGACCTGAGATGACACAATCCTGCTTTCTGAAAGTGAAGAGGACTTGAAGCAGTTACTGATGACGATCAAACATTTCTGCCTTTAGTATGGATTTTTGTTGTTGGTAAGTGCCGCTGAGTTGGCTCTGACTCATGCCCTGTTCTAAACACTGCCCTGCCCAATGTCATCTTCATAATCGTTGCTATGCTTGAGCCCGTTGTTGTAACCACTGCATCAATCCATCTCATTGAGGGTCTTCCTTTTCTCACTGACACAGAGTGATATCCTTCTACTAGTCCTTGTAGAACATGACCAAAGTGGTGACATGAAGATAACATGACCAAAGTGGTGACATGAAGTCTGCCCATTCTTTCTTCTAAGGAGCATTCTGGCTATATTTTAAGACAGATTTGTTTGCTCTTCTGGCAGCTCTTGTTATTTTCAATATCTTGGCTAACACCACACTTCAAATGTATCTATATTCTTCTGTAGCCCTCCTTATTTATTGTCCAGCTTTCACAAACATATGAGGATATTGAAAATACCCTGATTTGGGTCAGGTACACCTTAGTCTTCAAAATGACATCTTTGCTCTTAAAAACTGTAAGAGATCTTTTGCAGCAGACTTGTCCAATGCAATATGTCATTTGATTTCTTGACTGCTGCCTCCATGGACATTGATTGTGGATCCAAGGACAAAGAAATCCTTGACAACATCAATCTTTTCTTCATTTATTGTGATGCTGCTTATTAGTCCAGTTGTGAGAATTTTCGTTTTCTTTACATCGAGGTGTAATCCATACTTAAGGCTGTAGACTTTGATCTCCATCAGTACATTCTTCAAGTCTTTTTCACTTTCAGGAAGCAAGGTTATACCATCTTCATATTGCAGGTTGTTGATGAGTCTTCCTTCAATCCTGATGCTGCATTCTTCTTCATATAGTGAAGCTTCTCAGATTATCTGTTCCACATACAGATTGAATAAATACAATGAGAGAATACAACTCTGATGTATACTTTCCTGATTTTAAATCATGTTATATTCCTTTGTTCTGTTTGAATGACTGTCTTTTGTTCTATGTTTATGTTCCTCATGAACACAATTAAGTGTTCTGGAATTTCTATTCTTTGCAGTGTTATCCATAGGACGATTATACTTCAACATAAAGAAAACAAAAATCCACATAACTGGACCAATAAGCACATCAAAACAAATGGAGAAAATATTAAAGTTGTCAACTATTTCATTTTACCTGAATCCATATTCAACATCCATGGAAGCAGCATTCAAAAAATCAAACAAATCTGCTGCAATAGACCTCTTTAAAGTACTAAAGAGTGAAGATGTCAGTTTGAAGGTTAAGGTGCTCCTGACCCAAGCCATGCTATTTTCCATCACCTCATGTGCATGAGAAAGCTGGACAGTGAATAAAGAAGACCAAAGAAGAATTGATGTTTTTGAATTATGGTGCTGGCAAAGAAAATTGAATATACCATGAGCTGTCAAAAGAACAAACAAATCTGTGTTGGAAGAAGTGTAGAAAGAATGCTCCTTAGAAGCAAGGATGGTGAGACTTCTTCTCTTGTATGTTGGCCATGTTATTAGGAGCAACGGGTTTCTGGAGATGGATATCACATTTGGTAAAGTAGATGGTCAGCAAAAAAAGAAGAATTTTAAGGAGATGGATTGATACAGTGTCTGAAACAATGAGCTCAAGCATAGCAATGATTGTGAGAAAGGCACATGAGCAGGCCATATTTCATTCTGTTGCAGTGTTGCTATTAGTCAGAACCAACTGATGGCACCTAACAGCAACATCAAACTTCACAACACAAAGAGTGAATGTGAACTCTTGCAAATTAAAAGTCATATATGATGTTCAGGAATCTCAGGAAGGAATGCAGACTGTGACAAGTGAATCTTACTGTATTATGAGTGAATGAAATAACTTCACAAAAAGGGTGGAAGAAAAGGTGCAGACCCAAGTGACTTTGGAAATGAATGAAGTTTGTAAGACTGAAGACAGTAGAATTGCACATATGTATTGTATCTAAAACTCAAACTAAACTCATTGCTATGGACTCAATTCTGACTCAGTGACCCTTATTGGGTTTCTGAGGCAGTGAATCTTTATGGAAGTAGATTGCCCCATCTTTCTTCCACAGAGTGGCTGATGGGCTTGAACCATTAACTTTCCGGTTAGCAGTCAAATAAATGCCTTAGGCACTGTACCACCAGAGCTCCTTATATATTTTATAGTAGTTAACAAAATGGTTTTTCACAGTTGTGATACTACTATACATGTATACTAGAATTGAATAAGTAAGAAAATGGGTGGTTAAGGGTGGGTGCCATGTTTCTTACTATGGGAGTGGAAATTTGCAGATCAGAAGAGGAGGCTAGAATGATCCACGTGGTAACAGATTAGAGCTGAAAACATTAGTAAGATGTTTAATTTAATATACATATACATACAGATGGCTACATATATAGAAATATTTATAAATATGTGTTTCTATACATATTATTAAACACATATGTGGTAGTTAAGATTGTGTGTCAACTTGGTTGGGCCTGGTTTTGAGTGGCTGGGCAGCTGGATGTAGTTATTCCTCCTGATGAGACTGATAATCAACGGTCAAAAACAAGAGGCAGAGCTGAAGCCCAAGGTCAAGAGGCCTTCACCCAGCCCCTAGAACTGGCTTTGAACTCAGACTTCTAGCTTCCTAAACTGTAGGAGAATAAATCCCTGTTTGTTAAAGCCATACATTTGTGGTATGCTTGTTATAGCAGCAATAGAGAACTAATATTACATAAACATTTCTTCACTGTGGCAGCTGAGAGGACTTAAAAAAAAATGCACTGCAGTAACAGCAAGCACACCCAACACTAAGATCTTGGTATCTAATAACAACCTGTAATAAAAGGCTCCCTGGAGAACCATGCGCCCTGGAGAAATGGCTGATTCTAGGACTGCAATCAGTAACTTATTGTTGTTGGTGTTAGGTGCTGTTGAGTTGTCTTTGACTTATAGAGACCCTAGGCACAGCAGAATGAAACACCACCTGGTCCTGCACCAGCTCTGCAATCCCTGCTATACTTGAGCCCATAGCCACAGCCACTGTGTCAATCCATCTTGCTGAGGACCTTACCCTATTTCCTCAACCTTCCGCCTTACCAAGCATGACATCCTTCTCCAGCCAATAGTCCCTTCTTATAACATGACTAAAGTAGGTGAGACGAAGTCTAGCCATTCTGGCTTCCAAGGAGCATTCTGGTTGCATTTCCTCCAGGACAGATTTGTTAGTTCTTTCAGCAGTCCATGGTACTTTCAGCATTCTTCACCAGCACCACA
>NW_006921674.1:10042467-10054884 GCF_000298275.1 Orycteropus afer afer | reverse complement strand
GTAATCCATATTGCAGACTGGATTCTTGAAACTTCATCAGTAAGAGTTTCAAATCATCCTCACTTTCAGCAAGTAAAGTTGTGTTGTCAGCATATCACAGGTTGTTAATGACTATTCCTCCAGTCTTGATGCCACATTCTTCTTCATATGGTCTAGCTTCATGGATTATTTGCTCAGCATATAGATTGAATAAGTATGGTGAAAGGACACAATGCTGACACAATCCCTTCTTGACTCTAAATCATGCAGTGTCCTCTTGCTCCATTCTAATGAAAGCCTCCTGATATATATATACAGGTTCCTCATGAGTACAATTAAGTGTTCTGGAATTCCCATTCTTCTCAACGTTATCCACAATTTGTTATGATCCACATAATCAAATGCTTTTGCATAGTCAATAAAACGCAAGTAAACATCTTTCTGAAATTCTTTGCTTTGAGCCAAGATCCATCTGACATCAGCAATGATATCCCTTATTCCACATCCTCTTCTGAATCTGGCTTGCACCTCTGGAAGTTCTCTGTCAATATACTGCTGCAACTGTTTTTGAATTATCTTCAGTAAGATTTTACTTGCGTGTGATATTAATGATATTGTTTGATAATTTCCACATTCTGTAGGATCACCTTTCTTAGAAATTGGTACAAATATGGATCTCTTCCAGTCAGTTGGCCGGGTGCTTGTCTTTGAAATCTCTTGGCATAACCAAGTAAATGCCTCCAGTGAGACATCTGTTTATTAAAATATCTCAATGGGTATTCTGTCGATTCCTTGTTCTGTCAAGAGCCTTGTTCTTCAGCAATTGCTTCAGTGCAACTTCAACTTCTTCCTTCAGTATCATTGGTTCTTGATCATATGCTGCCTCCTGAAATGGATGAAGATCTACCAGTTCTATTTGGTACAGTGACTCCATGTATTCCTCCCATCTTCTGTTGATGCTCCCTCCATCATTCAATATTTTGCCCATAGAAACTTTCAATATTGCAACTCGAGGCTTAAATTTTTTCCTCAGTTCTTTCAGCTTGAGAAATGCTGAGTGTGTTCTTCCCTTTTGGCTTTCTAACTCCAGGTCTTTGCACATTTCATTATGGTAATTGGCTTTGTTTGCCTGAGCTACTCTTTGAAATCTTCTCTTTTGCTCTTTTATCTTGTCAGTTTTTCCAATTGCTTTGGCTACTCTCTGCTCAAGGGCAAGCTTCAGAGTCTCTTCTGTCATCCATTTTTGTCTTTTCTTTTTTTTCTTATCTTTTTAATGACCTTTTGCTTTCTTCATGGATGATGTTCTTTGTGTCATCCCATAATTCTTCTAGTTTTCGGTCATTGGTGCTCAACCCATCAAATCTATTCTTGAGATGGTCTCTAACTTCAGGATGGTTATATTCACTGTCATCTCTAGGCTCCTGGGGACTTGTTTTAATTGTCTTCAACTTCTAGTTGAACTTGCATATGAATAGTTGATGGTCTTTTCCACAATCAGCTCCTGGCCTTGTTTTGGCTGAAGATATTGAGCTTTTCTATTGCCTCTTGCTACAGATGTAATCAATCTGATTCCTGTGTATTCCGTCTGGTGAAGTCCATGGGTATAGCTGCTGTTTGTGTCATTGAAAATAGATATTTGAAATGAATAAGTTGTTGGTCTTGCAAAATTCTATCATGTGATGTCCAGCATTATTTCTGTCACCAAGGCCAAATTTTCCAACTACCGGTGATTCTTCTTTGTTTCCAATTTTTGCATTCCTGTCACCAGTGATAATGAACACATCTTGATTGCACGTTCGGTCAATTTCACACTGCAGAAGTTGATAAAAATCTTCAATTTCCTCATCTTTTGCTTTGGTAATTATCTTATAGGTGGTACAATAAAAAGAGTGGTAAAGGCTTGCATTCTACTTTCTGTTCTGCTTTTGGCTGAAACTAGACTTTTGATCTAGTCAGTCAATATTACTGGACCTTTTGGCTATAAGACCAATAACCTAGTAATAGAATATAGTCAGAGGAAAGATGTTATTCAATTTATGTAATCCACATCTCTGGCATCATCATTATTGTGTTTTTAGGTGCCTTCAAGTCAATTCTGATTCATAGGCACCCTATGTACAACAGAATGAAACATTACCCTTTCTTGTGCATCCTCACAATCCTTGTTATGCTTGAGCCCACCACTGCGGTCACTTTGTCAATCCACCTCATTGAGGGTCTTCCCCTTCTTCTATTTCTCTCCACTGAATAAAGGATGATATACTTCTCCAGGAACTGCTCCCTCTGACCACATGGCCAAAGTAGGTGAGATGAAGCCTGGCCATTCTTCCTTCATAACATTTAAAAAAAAATTCAGAGCCACAAGTGGTGCTATCACTCATTGTTGGGAATAGGTGCCCTTTGAAAAGGCAAGTATAGAAAATTTAGAGAAAGCTAAGCTTATCTGGAAACAGAAAGTGGCTATATTTAAGACTCAACGTTTTCTTAAGGGACTGAAGTGATACAACAAAGAGTAACAACTAGACAATCATGAATATGATCTCCTTTCACCAAAATTATAGCTCTCTGAAGACTTAAGAATTTGGCAGACGATTTAAAATTCAATTTAAATAGAAAGTTTCACCAGTTCTTCTGTACTGAAATCTCATTCAATTACACTTTTAATTTCACTGTTATTTAGGTAGTTTTATGCTAGCAAGTTAACAATTTAGGGGAGGAATAAGGAGAATTCATTTTGGCCATTAACTTACTCCCTAAATGTTTCCATCTGAATGTTGCATCTTACTGAATCTAAAACTAAGATTGTGTAAAAATTCCCATAAGTGTAAATTGCAGGATGCTCTGTGTTTATCCTTTCCTGGGAAAATTTGGTTAAGGTAACATTGAGGATGATAGGGAAACACTATAAAGTAATTTTTACCTAATTACTTTCATTATAAGCTTCAAATAAGATACACGAGTGAGTAAGACTTCATAATGTAAGTAAGGTTGTATAAGTTGTCGAAGAGACTGCTCTTTTCAGGCTGATGATTGAGTTTTTTGTAGTCATGTGAGAGTAAAGAGGTGACAATCGTCAGAGAATTCCTTATGTTAATGTAATATGCAGTTAAATAAGATTGTAAATTGTATGCACACTATTAAAATGAATGAAATTTTGGCTTTCTTTAGATAATTTGGACATTTTAGAAAATATGAAGAAGAGATTAAGAAAAAGGTAGCAAGATCAAGGAAACTACATAAAATAATAGAGAAGGTAAAAGGGAAACAATTCAAGGTATTTTACAGAATTTCCAGTAATCCTAATTTCTCTGACAATAATTTCCTAGCTATAGTTTTAATTTATATTTGAATTGTGTCAATGAGGGTTAGAAGAGTCAGTTCACATGGAGGGGGGAAATAAACTTTCAAATGCAGTTTAAAGAATAAGATGATCAAATAAGAAAAAAATATCCTAAGATTCATTATGGTATTTCCAAGATTAGTTGAGTCCGGTCTATACCATAAAAACATTTGAAACAGGCTCTTTAATTTTACCTTCAAGAGTTATTTCTTTTGCAAAAGTGAAGAAGACTCAATGAAATCAGTTAATATTTAGATGAAGCTCCGCCTTAAAGCTCAATGCTTTGAGGCTTCTTCTACTTCCTGCAGCTAAAGAGACACTCTAATATTCTTCTCTTTGCACATGGCTTTTTCACAGAATATTTTACTCACTTCCTTCAATACAGAGAACTGGACTTACAGTTAAATGTTCAGCTGCTAATCAAAAGGCTGGAGGTTCAAGTCTCCCCACAGATGCTTTGGAAGAATTCTGGGCTATCTACGTCTGAAAAGTCAGCTATTGAAAATGCCATGGAGCACAGTTCTAACTCAGCTAGAACTAGTTCAGCTCTAACAGAGAGGGTTACTATGAGTCAGAATCATTCAACAACAACTACCAACTAGAGTAGAAAGGAATAACCCTTGTTACTATGTTGTTGCTATGTGCTGCAGAGTTGGACTCGACTCATAGCAACCCCTTCTTGGGTTTCCGAGGAAGTATCACTACGGAAGTAGATTGCTCAACCTTCTATTTCTCAGAGTTTTACACCTAATAAAACTAGCATGCAAATGAGCAATAAAACTATGAATGCATATATTACTATGATTAAAAAAACAAAACAAAAAAATGCAGCTGCCACTGAATCCATTCCAACTCATAGCCTCTTTACAGAAGGAACCAGACTGCTTCATCTTTCTCCTGCAAAGCAGCTGGCAGATTCAAACCACTGAACTTTCAGTTAGCAGCCAAATGCTTTAACCACTGAACCAATATATTGTTATGCTATTGTTTTTAGGGGGAGCTCTGGTAGCATAGTGGCTAAGACACTTGCCTGCTAACCAGACGGCTGGCGGTTCAAACCCACCAGCCACTCCTCGGAAGGAAGGTTGGGCAATCCTACTTCCGTAGTGATACTGCCTTGGAAACCCAAGGAGGGGTCGCTATGAGTCGGGGCCGACTCGACGGCACATAACAACAACAACATTGTTTTTAGGTACCATCAAGTTGGTTTCAACTCAAAGTTACCCTTTGTACAACAGAAGGAAACACTACCTGGTCTTGCACCATCTTCATCATAGTTACTAAACTTGAGCCCACTGTTGCAGCCACTGTGTCAATCCATCTCATTGAAGATCTTTCCCTTTTCAATTGACCCTCTACTTTACCAAATAAGTTATCTGTCTTCAGGGACTGGTCCCTCCTGATAAATCACCAAAGTATGAGAGATGAAGTCTGGCCATTCTTGCTTCTAAGGAGGATTCTGGCTGTGGAGTTTATGTATTATTATCTCTATATTATTGCTGTTGTAAGGTGCCATCCAGTTGGCTCTGAATCATAGCCACTCTATATACAACAGAATAAAACACTGACCAGTCCTGCACCATTCTCACAATCCTTGCTATACTTGAGCCCCTTGTTGCAGCCACTGTGTCAATTTATTCCATTAAGAGTCTTCTCCTTTTTTGCTGACCCTTACCAAGCATGCTATCTTTCTCTGGGGTCTGATCCCTTCGGACAACCTAACCAAAGTAGATGAGATGAAGTCTGACCATTCCCACTTCTAAGGAGCACTCCAGCTGAACTTCTTCCAGGACAGATTTGTTTGTTTTTCTGGCAGACCATGGTATTTTCAGTATTCTTCACCAACACATTTTTTTTTTCCCAATCAGTTAGGCAGGTAGCTGTCTTCCAAATTTTTTGGCATAAATGAGTAATCCTATGATACATCTGTCCATTGAAACATTTCAATGCGTATTCCATCAATTCCTCAAGCCTTGTTTTTCACCAATTCCTTCAGTGAAGCTTAGATTTCTTCCTCCAGTACCGTTGATTCTTGATCATATGCTGCCTCCTGAAATGGTTGAATAGTGATCAATTCTTTTTGGTACAGTGACTCTGTGTATGTCTTCCATCTTCTTTTGATGCACCCTGTATCATTAATATTTTGCACATAGAATATTGCAACTTGAGGCTTGAAATTTTCCTTCGGTTCTTTCAGCTTGAGAAATGCCAACTATGTTCTTCTCTTTTGTTTTTCTAACTCCAGGTCTTTCCACATTTAATTATAATACTTTACTTTCTCTTCTCAAACTGCACATTGAAATCTTCTGTTCAGCTATTTTGTTTCATGATTTCTTCCATTCACTTTAGCTACTCTACATTCAAGAGTAAGTCTCAAAGTGTCTTCTGCCATCTATTTGGTCTTTTCTTTCTTTCCTGTGTTTTTAATGACCTTTTGCTTTCTTCATGTATGATGTTCTTGATATCATCCCACAAATCATCTGGTGTTCAGTCACTGGTATTCAATGGGTCATGTCTGTTCTTCAGATGGTCTCAAAATTCAGCTGGGATATAATCAAGGTTATATTTTGGCTCTCGTGGACTTGATTTAATTTTCTTCAGCTTCAACTTGAACATGTATATGAGCAATTGATGGTCTGTTCCACAGTCAGCTCCTGGCCTTGTTTGTATTGATGATATTGAGCTTCTGCATTGCCTCTTTCTACAGATGTAGTTGATCTGATTCCTACATATTTCATTTGTTGAGGTCCACATGTATATTTGCTATTTATGTTGTTGGAAAAAAAAGTATTTGCAATGAGTAATGTCTTGGACTTGTGAAATTCTATCATGTGATCTCTGCCATCATTTCTATCACCAAGGTCATATTTTCCAACTACTGATGTTTCTTATTTTCCAGTTCTAATTCCCAGTGATTATCAATACATCTTAATGTATTGCATGCTTGGTCAATTTTAGACTGCAGAAGTTGGTAAAAACCTTCAATATCTTCAACTTTGGCTTTAGTGGTTGGTGTGTAAATTTGAGAAATAGTCATATTAATCGTCTTTCTTTGTAGGCATATAGACATGATCATCTGACAGCATTGTGCTTCAGGGTAGATCTTGAAATGTTGTTTTTGATGATGAATGGGACATAATTTCTTTTTAATTTGTCATTCCTGGCATGTTGTTGTTAGGTTCCGTCGAGTCATGTCCAACTCATAGCGACCTTACGTACAACAGAGCAAAACACTGCCTGGTCCTGTGCCAGCCAAACGATTCTTGCTGTACCTGAGCCCATCGTTGCAGACACTGTGTCAATGCACCTTGTTGAGGGATTTCCCCTTTTTTATTGACCCTCCCTTTACTGAGAATAATATCCTTTTCCAGAGAACAGTTCCATCTGACAACATGATCAAAGTAGGTGACATGACGTATGGCCATTCTCACTTCCAAGGAGCATTTCAGCTGCACTTCCTGCAGGACATATTTGTTAGTTCTTTTAGTAGTCCATGGTATTTTCAGTATATTCTTCACCAGCACCACAACCCAAAGCATCAACTCTTCTTCTGTCTTCCTTATTCATTGTCCAGCTCTCACATGCATATGAAGTGATTGAAAATACCATGGCTTGGGTTAGGCGGACCTTAGTCTTCAAGTCTTTCTTGCTCTTCAGCACTTGAAAGAGGTCTTTTGCTGCAGATTTGCCCAATGCAATACATCATCTGATGTCTTGACTGCTGCTTCCAGGGATGTTGATTGAAGAACCAAGTAAAATGAACTCTTTGACAACTGCAATCTTTTCTCCATTTATCATGATCTGCTTATTGGTCCACTTGTGAGGATTTTTGTTTTCTTTCTATTTAGGTGTAATCCATACTGTAGTCTTCAATCTTCATCAGTAAGTGCTTCAAGTCATCCTGATTTTCAGCAAGCAAAGTTCTGTCATCTGCATAACTCAGGTTGTTAATGAGTCTTCCTCTAATCCTGAAGCCACACTATTCTTCATATAGTCCAGCTTCTCGGATTATTTTTTCAGCATAGAGTTTGAATAAGTATGGTGAAAGGATACAACCCTGATGCAGTCCCATCCTCATTTTAAACCATGCACTATCTCCTTGCTCTGTTCAAATGATAGCCTCCTGGTCTATGTACAAGTTTCTCATGAGTACAATTAAGTGTTCTGGAACTCCCATTCTTTTCAACATTATCCATAATTTGTTATGATCCACACAATTGAATGCTTTTGCATAGTCAATAAAACACAAGTAAACATCATTCTGGCATTCGTTGCCTTCAGCCAACATCCATCTGACATCAGCAATGATATCCCTTGTTCCACATCCTCTTCTGAATCCACCTTGCATTTCTGGAAATTCTCTTTCAATATACTGCTGCAACCATTTTTGAATTATCATCAGTAAGATTTCACTTGCCTGAAATATTAATGATAGTGTTCAATAATTTCCATATTCTATGGGATCACCTTTCTTTGGAATGGGTACAAATATGGATCTCTTCCAGTCAGTTGGTCAGATAGCTGTCTTCCAAATCTCTTACTATAGCCAAATGAGTGCCTGCAGTGTGGCATCCCTTTGTTGAAATATCTCAATGGATATTCTGTCAATTCCTGGAGCCTTGTTTTTCGTCCCTTCCTTCAACGCAGCTTCGACTTCTTTCTTCAGTACCACCAGTTCTTGATCCTAGGCCACCTCCTGAAATGGCTGAACATTGACCAATTAATTTTTGTGCATTGACTGTGTATTCCTTCCATCTTTTTTTGATGTTTCCTGCATCATTCACTATAATGACCATATAATCTTTTAATATTGCATCTCGAAGCTTAAATTTCCTCTTCTATTCTTTCAGCTTGAGAAATGCTGAGCATATTCTTCACTTTTGGTATTGTAACTCCAAATATTTGCATATTTCATTATAATAATTGACTTTGTCTTCTCGAGCTGCTCTTTGAAATCTTCTGTTCAGCACTTTTATCTTGTCATTTCTTCCATTTAGTTCATCTACTCTTCATTCAAGGACAAGTTTCAGAGTATCTTCTGACATCCATTTTGGTCTTTTCTTCCTTTCTTGTCTTTTTAATTACCTTTTGCTGTCTTCATGGATGATGTTCTTGATGTCATCCCACAGTTCCTCTGGTTTTTGGTAATTGGTGTTCAATCCATCAAATCTATTCTTTAGATGGTCTCCAAATTCAGGAGGGATAAAATCAAGGTCTTATTTTGGCTCTTATAGATTTGTTTTGTCTTCAACTTAAACTTGAACTTGCATACAAGCAGTTGATGGTCTGTTCCACAAGGTGATGGCCTGGCCTTGTTTTGGCTGAAGATATTGTGCTTCTGCATTGCCTCTTTCCACAGATGTAGTCAGTCTGGTTCCTGTGTACTCCATCTAGTGAAGTACACATGTATAGCTGCTGTCTGTGTTGTTGAAACAAGGTATTTGCAATGAATAAGTCATTTGTCTTGCAAAATTCTATCATGCAATCTCCAGCATTATTTCTATCACCAAAGCCATGTTTTCCAACTACTGGTGATTCTTGTTTGTTTCCAACTTTTGCATTCCAATCACCAGTGATAATCAAAACATCTTGATTATGTGTTTGCTCAATTTCAGAAGGTAGAAGTTCATAAAAATCCTCAATTTCCTCATCTTTGGCTTTGGTGGGTGGTATGTAAATTTGAATAATATTAATACTAACTGGTCTTCCTCGTAGGCTTATGGATATTATCCTATCATTGACAGCATTGTACTTCCAGATAGATCTTGATACATTTTTTGTAATGATGAATGTCACACCATTCCTCTTCAACTTGTCATTCCTGGTGTAGTAGATCATATGATTGTCTGAATCAAAATGGCCCAAACCAGTCCATTTCAGCTCACTAATGCCTAAGATATTGAACCATTTCATTTTTGACAACTTCCAGTTTTCCTAGATTCATACTTCATACATTCTATGTTCCAATTATTAATGGACTTTTGTAGCTATTTCTTCTCCTCTTGAGTCATGGCCCATCAGCAAATAGATGTCCCGAAAACTTTACTCTATCCATGTCATTCAGATAGGCTCTACTCTGAGAAGGCAGCTCTTTCCCAGTCATATTTTGAGTGCCTTCCAACCTGAAGGGCTCATCTGCTGGCACTATCTTGGACAATGCTTCAGGGTTATTCATAAATTTTCCAGTAATATATCAGACAGTGTTTCATTGCTGTTCATAGGTTTTCACTGCCCAATTCTTTAAGAAGTGGATGGCCTATTCCTTCTTCTGAGTCTGTCTTAGCAGCCACCACAGTACGACAAACTGACAGATAAGTTCGTCTCCCTTAACTGTTCTGAACCACTCTGCTCACTTCCTGGTCTCCCTCAGCCACTCAAAACCTGCCACACTACCTTGCTTCCTTCCTGGCTTCCCTCAGCAGCTCTCATTCCTGGCATAATAGACCACGTGATCATCCCATTCTAAATGACTAATACCAGTTCACTCCAGCTCACTAATGCCTAGGATATTGCTTTTATGCATTGCACTTTCTTTCTGAAAATTTTCATTATTTCCTCATTTCATAATTTTTACATTCAACATTCCAATTATTAATGGATGTTTGCAGCTCTGTCTTCCCATTTTGAGTCATGCCTCTTTAGCAAATGAGGGTCCTGCAAACTTTACTCTATCCACATCATTAAGCCCACTCTACTTTGAGCAGGCAGCTCTTCTCTGGTCGTATTTTGAGTACCTGCCAACCTGAGATGCTCTTCTTCCAGCACTATATCAGACAATGTTTCACTGCTATTCTTAATGTATTCCAATAATTTATCAACCAGTGTTTTACTGCTATTCATAAGGTTTCCAGTGGCCAGTGTTTTTCAGAAGTGGATGGCCCTGTCCTTCTTTCCAGTCTGTTTTTCTGTGGAAGCTCTGCTGAAACCTGTCCAACATGGGTAACCCTGCTGGTGTTTGAAATGTTGGTGGCATAGCTTCCAATTTCACAGTAACATGCAAGCCACCACAGTATGAGAAACTAATACCCCAGGACCTCTAAACTGAAGAACTCAAAAAAATTGTGGCATTGTCTGTCAGATCAGCAGAACAGGGCTTGGGAAGTCAGTTTAATTTAAAAAGTATTAATAATGTAATCTGAGATTTCTATCATCTATATACTTCATATGTTTATCCTGTGCAGTCTGTGCTTAGAAAGGTTCTGTGCTTGGTTTAACGCTCTGCTATCATAATACTGAAATTCTTTACAACTTTTTTAAACGGAAAAACCCATATGTTCATTTTGCACTGAGTCCTGCAAATTTTGTAGCTGGTCTTGCTTATGTCTATGCACAGTTAAACTCACTCTGACTACGTAGTGTCACAGATATTTTTGACATTTTCACTAGACTTGACTTAAAATCTACCTATAGAAAGTAATCAATAAGTTTTAAGACTAAATTAAAATCTCATGCCAAATTCTTAAAGGCAATTTTTATTTTGTTTCACAATTTAATAATTTTGCTTATCAGATTAAGGTTTAGAACACAAAACCTTCCAGGCAAAGTGGGTTAAAAAATCCTTTTAGAATTGTATATTTTAAAGCCAAGTAATAATTGAATCCCTGCAGACAAAACAATATCACTTAGCAGCCCATACAATGTGAAAGACTAAAAGCTTTTAATTAGACTTTTACTCAATAGGGGAGGAAAAAATAATTTAAAAGACTCAGGGCTAAAGCTGAATTGTTAGTTTTAACTTTGAGCACAATGAAGAAACAATTTGACTAAATTAGTTTAGCTGTGTATTCATTAGCCTTTAATAGAAATGTGAATGCAAACTGACTCCAGGTTATTGTACTTAGAGCCAGCTTTTTAATTAGTGATTGGCAAAATGTTTATCTATTTGTTGTTGGAATGTTGAACCATTTACACAACAGGACTGTTGTAAACCTTTATGTAATCTTAATTGGATCTTTCAGGAGGACAAGATTTCGTGTACATAAAATCACAAACATAGTAATAAAGTTAGCTAATTTATACAGATTTGTCACTTGAAAAGAAAAGTTGTGCTATGTGACTCAATGAAGTGGAGAAATGGCTAACATCTATTTAAAGTTAGTTAACTCTGATGCTCAGTTGAACTTGGGCATACCTTGGTCACCTTTGGCTTTGAAGTTAGATCTGATTTCCAGGTGGTAAATGATTTACTAATTCTAAAATATTGAGCACACAGTAATTAGTCTCTCTGAGCCTCAGTTTTTCATCTTTAAAATGGGAGTTATATAACGGGCTTTGAATAGTCGTTGTGAACAGTCAAGATAATATATGAAAGACCTGTCATAGTGTATTTATCATCATCATCATCATAATCAAAAGGTGTTCTCTATTATTAATATTTTTAAATAGTTTTTTAATAGATAAAACTAATCACATGCTATAAAATTTAAAAGGTACAAAAGTGCATATATTGAAAAGTAGTCTCCCATTCACCACAGTGTTGTGGCATATATGCATTGTACTTTAGGTTGCTATTATGTCATAATAATATGGCATGGTTATATAATAACAATTTATCCTAGAGACTATTCTATATCAATGCACATAAAGCTCTCTCATTCTCTTTAATGGTTGCATGGATATATCATTAAAATAAGTAGTCTCTAATTACTGGAAGGGAGCTCTGGTAGCATAGTGCCTGAGGCACTTGACTGCTCACCAGAAGGCTGGCGGTTCAAACCCACCAGCCACTCCTCGGAAGGAAAGTTGGGCAATCCTACTTCCGCAGTGATACTGCCTCGGAAACCCAAGGAGGGGTCGCTATGAGTCGGGGCCGACTCGACGGCAAACAACAACAACAACAACAATTACTGGAAATTCAGGTGATCTCCACCTTTTTACAGTTATAAACATTTCT
The DNA here is from genome assembly GCF_000298275.1 of Orycteropus afer afer. Lineage (NCBI taxonomy): Eukaryota > Metazoa > Chordata > Mammalia > Tubulidentata > Orycteropodidae > Orycteropus > Orycteropus afer. The sequence continues at coordinate 10,042,672 of NW_006921674.1, read as the reverse complement.
GAATTAAATATTTGTATACATAACCCACTAGCCCACTGCCATCAAGTTGGATCCGACTCATCACAACCTCTTCTTGGGTTTCTGAGGCAGTATCACTATGGAAGCAGATTGCCCAACCTTCCTTCTGAGAAGTGGTTTGAACCGTCAGCCTTCTGGTTAGCAGTCAAATGCCTTAGGCACTACATCACCAGAGCTATTTATTTTC
>NW_006921674.1:10038378-10042367 GCF_000298275.1 Orycteropus afer afer | reverse complement strand
ATATATATATATATATATATATATATGTATATATAGTGCTTTAGGTGCAGATTTACAGAGCAGAGTTTGTTTTACATTCAATATTTTGTGTACATTTGGTTTCACTCCCCAATTACCATCTCCAAACCTAACCCTCTCTCCCCTCCCTTCCCAGTATCCCCTCCCCCTGTGCCCCTCATAGTTATGCACTCCTGTGGGTTCTGCATTTCCTCCATGCCAGTGTTGCCACTCTGGTGCCCCGTGGTCGATTGCTCCAAGGGATGCATCTCCATAGTGTATGTGGGTGCATCACCCTGGGTTGAGTGGTCTGAGTGTATGTGTTGTTTACTATTGGGCTGAGAGCCAGGCCCTGGAAATAAGTTTTACCTCAGGTCCAAAGTGTATCCTAGCACTATAGTTTTGGGCGTCCCAACAGACTCCATCTGACCAGTAATTATGGTCTGTATTGTGTTTTTGGATTTTGTTCCACGTTTTTCCTCCCATTCTATCCAGGATCTCCAGGTTCCCCCTCAACACACACTCTCTCTCTCTCTCTCTTTAATTGTGATTTGGGTGAAAATTTACAGAGCAAATTCACTTTCCATACAGCAGCTCACATATATTTTGATTCATGACATTGACTACAATTTACCACAAGGCAACAACTGCTCTCCCACTTCCTCCCCATTGTTATCTCTTTCTTGTGTCCTTCCCTCCATGCATTCCTGCCCCCTGAGCTATCTCCCTGTGCATACACAGCCCTTCTATTCTCTCATGATAGTTCTCTTCAAGGAGAGTATCTACCTAATGTAAATAAATGTTCAGTTCATATCCCTATCTTCTGTTTGGCTGGAAGTCACAGGAGTGGGTTCAATTCCAGACCTGAAGGACAGCTAGCGGCCATAGTCTCAGTGGCTCCATTAGGCTCTATCAGGTCAGCAAACCTCGTCCTTTTTTTTTTTTTTTTTTAATAATTTTGAGTTTTGTTCCACATTGTTCTCCCACTCTATCTAGGATCTCCTACATAGATTCCCCTCTGAGTGGCTGACAGTGATAGCCAGGCACCATCTAGTTCTTCTGTTCTCATAGTCATATAGGCTGAGGATTGCATGGTGAACTAGTCAATTGGACTAATTGTTTCCATGAATCTTTGCTTTTCTTCATTCTTATTTGCTCTGGATGAGGAGAGACCCATAGTTGCATCTAGATGGCTGCTTGCAAGCTTTTAAGACAGGATCTCCAGTTTTTGATCCTTTCCCTAGCGGTTGGCATTGGTAGCCGGGCACCATCTACTTCTGGTTTCATGGTCCATCATGCTCTAGGGCTGATTGCTTCCAAATGCCCTTGGTTTTTTGCACTCTTCTTTGCTTTTGATGATAGGAGACAATTAGCTGCATCTTAGATGGCCATTTGAAAGCTTTTAAGACCCCAATTGCTATTCACTGATGTAGGTTGTGGAACAAGACTTTTATGTATTTTGTTGTGCCAATTGAGTTTGGTCTCCTTCAATATCATGGTCCTGAGTCAGTAGGTCCATTGGATCTCCCTCCCACAGTGTCTGGCTGTCTGTGAGAGATTGCTTTATGTCTGTCTTCTATTGTTTCTGTAAAGATTGTGGGTATTTTGTATCAATGGTTTCTGTGCAAGATTAGTCTCAGCTGAATCTATCCTTGGACTAGATAGACCTATCCTCAGCTGAATCTATCCTTGGACTAGATAGACCTATCCTCAGCTGAATCTATCCTTGGACTAGTTCACTGACCTCCATTTGATCTTCTCAGATGTTTATGTGTTAATCTGTAGCCTGCTGTTTGATGTTAATGGTAATGCAGTATTGTAGATACCGGTATTAGCCTTGGTTGTCTATATCTTATGTGCACAATTCAGTGTTCTCCCTTTCCCTAATGTTATCATGGTGGTCACAGACTCCTTCCACACCATCCCTCCCTTTGCCCAGCTCAGTGTGTGGCCTCCAACCAGCCCAGAGTTATTCTCTCCCCTTCCCTCTCCACTCCAGTAACCTACAAAGTGAGTTCCCTTCCTTTAGCAAACCATTCCTTGTCTTTTTACAGTAATGGGCTCATACAATATTTGTCCTTCTGTGACTGACTTATTTCACTCAGCATAATGTTCTCCAGGCTCATCCACATTGTGAGATAATTTGTGTATCCTTCATTGTTCTTTAATGTAGCATAATATTCCATTGTGTGAATGTACCATAATTTGGTTATCCATTCATCTGTTGGGCATTTAGGTGGTTTCCATCACTTTGTTATAGTGAATTGTGCTGTGAAGAACACAGGTGTGCATATGACTGTTCTTGTCCTCCCTCTCACTTCTTTAGGATATATTCCTAGTAATGGAATTGCTGGGTCAAATGGTATTTCTATTTTTAGTTTTTCAAGGAAACACCATACCATTTGCCACAATGGTTGGACCATTTTACAATCCCACCAGCAGTGTATAAGAGTTCTAATCTTTCCGCAACCTCACCAGCTTCTGTTATTTTCTGGCCTGTTGAACTTTGCTATTATTGCTGGGTTGAGATGATATCTCATCATTGTTTTGATTTGCATCTCTCTACTGAATAAAGATCACAAGCAATTCCGCATGTATTTGTTGGCCACTAGCATATTGTCTTTAGTGAAGGGTCTGTTCATGTCACTTGCCCATTTTTGAATTGGATTATTTGCTTTTTGGTGTTGAGGTGTTGAAATTTTCTATAGATTTTGGAGATAAGTCCTTTGTCAGATGTGTCATAGGCAAATATTTTCTCCCAATCTATACATTCTCTTTTTACTCCTTCGATGAAGTCTTTCAATGCACATAAGAATTTATTTTTTAAAAAGTCCCAGTCATCTAGTTTCTCTTCTACCTTCTGTGCATTCTGGGTTATGTGTGATAGTCTATTTATATCATAAATCATGGCTCCTAGATTTGACCCTAAATTATCTTTGATGAATTTAATAGTTTTGGGTTTCACATTTAAGTCTTTGCTCCAACTTGAGTTTGTTTTTGTGTATGGGGTGAGGTGTGGGCCTTATTTCAGTTTTCTGAAAGTGGATATGCAATTTTGCCAGCACCATTTGTTAAAGAGGCTATCTCTTCCCCATTTAATGGGTTTTGGACCTTTGTCAAAGATTAGCTGTCCATAAATTGATGAGTCTATTCCTGGGTTTTTGATTCTGTTCCGTTGGTCTATCTGTCTATCTTTGTACTGATACCATGCTGTTTTGACTACTGTGGCTGTATAGTAGGTTTTGATCTGGAAGTATGAGACCTCTCACATTGTTCTTCTTCTTCAGTAGTGCTCTGCTTATCCAAGGTTACTTTCCTTTCCATATTAAGTTAGTAATTGGTTTTTCCATGTCCTTAAAACATTTTGTTTGTATCAGGATTGGGATTGCATTGAATGTGTAGATTGCTTTAGGTTTTTGTTGTTGTTAGGTGCCATCGAGTCATTTCCAACTCATAGCGACCCTGTGCACAGCAGAATGAAATACTGCCCAGTCCTGGGTTTCTTGCTATACTTGAGCCCATTGCCACTGCCATCATGTCAATCCATCTCGTTGAGGGCTTTGACCTCTTTCATCGACCCTCCACCTTGCCAACCATGACATCCTTTTCCAGGGAATGGTCCCTTCTGACAACATGACCAAAGTATGTGAAGTCTGGCCATTCTCACCTCCAAGGAGCATTCTGGCTGCTCTTCCTCCAGGACAGACCTGTTAGTTTTTTTTAGCAGTCCACAGTACTTTCAGCATTCTTTGCCAACACCACAGCTCAAAAGCATCAACTCTTCTTCAGTCTTCCTTATTCATGGTCTACTTCTCACATGCATAGGAGGTGATTGAAAATACCATGGCTTGTATCAGGCACACCTTAGGCCTCAAGGAGACATCTTTGCTCTTCAGCACTTGAAAGAGGTCCTTTGTAGCCGATTTTCCCAGTGCTGTACGTCGTCTAATGTCCTGACTGCTGCTTCCATTAGCGTCAATTGTAGAACCAAG
>NW_006921674.1:10036972-10037856 GCF_000298275.1 Orycteropus afer afer | reverse complement strand
CACAATTTGTTATGATTCACACAATCAAATGCTTTTGCATAGTCAATAAAACACAAGTAAACATCTTTCTGGTATTCTTTGCTCTGAGCCATGATCCATCTGGCATCAGCAATGATATCTTCCATTCCATGTCCTCTTCTGAAACCAGGTTGTATTTCTAGAAGTTATCTGTTAATATATTGCTGCAACCATTTTTGAATTATCTTCAGTAAGATTTTACTTGCATGCAATATTAATGATATTGTTTGATAATTTCCACAATCTGTGGGATCACCTTTCTTTGAATGGGCACAAATATGAATCTCTTCCAGTCAGTTGGCCAGGTAGATGTCTTCCAAATCTCTTGGTATAACCAAATGAGTGCCTCCAGCAGGGCATCCATTTGTTGAATTCCTGGACCCTTGTTCTTTGCCAATTCTTTCAGTGCAGCTTTGATTTCTTCCTTCAGTACCATTGGTTCTTGAACATATGCCACCTCCTGAAATGGATGAAGGTCTACTAGTTTATTTTGGTACAGTGACTGTATATTTCTTCCATCTTCTTTTGATGCTTCCTGCATCATTCAATATTTTGCCCATAGAATCTTTCAATATTGCAACTAGAGGCTTAATTTTTTTCCTCAGTTCTTTCAACTTGAGAAATGTGGAGTGTGTTCCTCCTTTTTGGTTTTCTAACTCCAGGTCTTTGCACATTTCATTATAGTAATTGGCTTGCTCTTTGAAATCTTCTGTTCAGCTCTTTTATCTTGTCATTTCTTGCATTTGCTTTAGCTACTCTTGACTCAAGGGTAAATTTCAGAGTGTCTTCTGATGTCCATGTTGGTCTTTTCCTCCTTTCTTGTCTTTTTAATGACCTCTTGCTTTCTTCATGGATGATGCTCTTGA
>NW_006921674.1:10032689-10036392 GCF_000298275.1 Orycteropus afer afer | reverse complement strand
TTTGTTTGCTGAGTCTTGGGTTTTCCATGAATGTTGTTGCTGTTGTTATGTGCTGTTGAGTCGGACCCTACTCATAGTGACCCCTTCTTGGGTTGCCAAGGCTTTATCACTACAGAAGTAGATTGCCCAACCTTCTTTCTGAGGAGTGGCTGGTGGGTTTGAACTTCCAGCCTTCTGGTTAGCAATCAAGTGACTTAGGCACTATGCTACCAGAGTTCCTTTTCTGTGAATAGGATCATATCATATGCAAAGAGAGATAGTTTTACTTCCTCTTTGCCAGTTTGAATGATTTTTATTTCTCTTTCTTGCCTTATTGCCCTGGTTAGGACTTCCAATACAATGTCAAATAAGAGTGGTGATAGAGGGCATCCCTGCCTGGTTTCCGTTTGTAAAGGGAATGCTTTGAGTCTTTCTCCATCAATAATAATATTGGCTGTTGGCTTTGCATATATGCTCTATATTATGTTGAGGAATTTCCCTTCTATCTCTATTTTGCTGAGAGTCCTGTACAAGAATGGGTGTTGTATTTTATCAAATGCCTTTTGTGCTTCGATTGATATGATCATATGGTTCTTATCTTTTGTTTTGTTTATATGGTGGATTACATTGACTGTTTTTCTGATGTTGAACCATCCTTGCATACCACATATGAATCCCACTTGGTCAAGTTTGTGTTATTTTTTTGATACATTATTGGATTCTGTTGGCTAGGATTTTTGTTGTTGTTGTTATTTTTTTATTGCTATTTGGGTGAAAATTTACAGAGCAAATACACTTTCCATACAGCAGATCACATACACTTTTTCTCATGACATTGACCACAATTTAGCACAATGAAACATCCTCCCTCCCACTTCCTCCCGATAGTTACCTCTTCCCTGTGTCCATCCCTCCATGCACTCCTACCCCCTGAGCTGTCTCTCTGTGCTTGAGCAGCTCTTCTTTCTCTCTTGAGTGTTCTCTCCAAGGAGTGTATCTACCTCAGGTAAATGCTCAACTAGTATGCCTGTCTATTGCTTGGCTGGAAGCCACAGGTGTGCATTCAATTCCAGACCTGCAGGGCAGCTAGGGGCCATAGTCTCAGTGGTTCCACCAGGCTCCATTGGACCAGTAAACGTGTTCCCCGCTTTTTTTTTTTTTTTCCAAATGATTTTGATTTTTGTTCCACATTGTGCCCCCTGTCTATCCAGGATCTCCTACAAAGATCCTCTTCCAAGTGATTGACAGCAGTAGCCGAGCACTGTCTCCTTTTTCTGGTCTCATAGTCATATAGGCTGCAGATCGAATGGTGTACCAGTCACTAGGACTGATTGTTTCCATGAATTTTTTGTTTTCTTCATTCTTCTTGGCTCTGGACGAGGAGAAACCCATCATTGCATCTATATGGTAGCTTGCAAGCTTTTAAGATCTCAGTCACTACTCACCATAGTAGAAGGTGGAACAATGATTTGTGTAGTATGTTATGCCAATTGAGCTTGATGTCCTCTGTGACTATGGTCCTGAGCCCACAGGTTCAACTACTCAGTCCCTCTGGGTAGCTGGCTGTGACCAAGCAGTGACTACAAACTTGCCCCTTGTCAGCCCCATTATACACCTGGGAATTCAGATCATATACATAAAGTTATGTTTGCTAGGATTTTGTTGAAGATTTTTCCATCTATGTTCATGAAGGATATTGGTCTGTAGTTTTCCTTTTTAGTGGTGTCTTTCCCTGTTTTTGATATTAGTGTTATGCTAGCAACAAAAAAAATGAATTTCTATGTTCCGGAATAGCTTGAGTAGTACAGGTGTCTATTCTTCCCTGAATATTTGGTAAAAGTCTCCAGTGAAGCCATCAGGACCAGGACTTTTTCTTGTGGGAAGTTTTTTTTTGTGTGTGTGTGTGCCCTGTTCAATGTCTTCCTTTCTTATGGGTCTGTTCAAGTATTCTGTCTCTTAGTGGGAGAGTTTAGACTTGTCCATCTCTTCTAGGCTCTCAAATCTGTTGGAGTACAGTTTTTCAAAATATTCTGTCAGTATCTTTTTCATTTCAGTTGGTTCTGTTGTGATAACACCCTTTCTGTTTACTATTCTAGTAATTTGCATCTTCTCTTTTTCTTTTGTTAGATTTGACAATAGTTTGTCAATTTTGTTAATCTTTTCTAAGAACCAGCTTGTTTTGTTGATATTCTCTATATTATTTTTTTGTTTTCTTTTCTGTTTCATTTATTTCTGCTCTGATATTTATTATTTCCTTATTTCTAGATCCTGTAGGATTATTTTGTTGTTCTTTTTCTAATTGTTGGAGGTAATTGAGTTAGAGTGTTGATTTTGTTTCTTTCCTCTTTTTTGATGTATGCATTTATTGTTATAAACTGACTTCTGAGTACTGCTTTTGCTATGTCCCATAGGATTTGGTAAGATGTATCTTCATTCTCATTTGTTTCTAGGAATTTTTTAATTTCACCTTTTATTTCTTCTATTATTCAGTAATTTTTGAGCAGTGTATTGTTCAGCTTCCACACACTTGATGCTTTTTCCTTGATCTTCCTATTATTAAGTTCTTATTTTATTGCACTGTGGTCCAAGAATAGGCTTTGTAGTATTTCAATGTTTTTTAATTTATTGGGGTTTGTTTTATATCCTAACATATGATTTATTTTGGAGAATGATCCACATGCACTGGAGAAGAATGTGAATTGTGCTTCTGTTGGGTGGAGTGTTCTGTATATATCTATGAGGTTGACTTGGTTGATTGTGTTGTTGAATTCTTCTGTATCTTTATTGAGTTTGTTCCTAGTTGATCTGTCTTTCCTTAAAAGTGGTGTGTTAAGTCTCCTACTGATATTGTTGAGTTGTCTGTTGTCCCTTTCACTTCAATTAATATTTGCTTCATGTATTTTGGAGCACTATCACTGGGTGCATAGATATTTATTATCGTTATGTCTTCTCGGTCAATTGACATTTTCAGCATCATATAGTAACCTTCATTGTCTCTTATGCTGTTTTTCACATTAAAGTCTATTTTATCAGAAATTAATACTGCCACTCCTGCTCTTTTTAAGTTACCATGGCTTGGTATATATTTTTTTACACCCTTTAACTCTTTGTTGTTGTTGTTAGGTGCCGTCAAGTCGTTTCTGACTCATAGCAACCAGATGCACAGCAGAACAAAACACTGCCCGATCCTGCACCAGCTCCATGATCCCTGCTATACCTGAGTCCATCATTGCAGCCACCATGTCAATCCATCTCGTTGAAGGCCTTCCCCTCTTTTGTCGACCCTCTACCCTACCAAGCATGACATCCTTCTCCGGGAATGGTCCCTTCTGACAACGTGACCAAAATAGGTGAGATGAAGTCTGGCCATTCTCACTTCCAAGGAGCATTTCAGGTTCACTTCCTCCAGGACAGATCTGTTAGTTCTTTTAGAAGTCCATGGTACTTTTAGCATTCTTTGCCAGCACCACAACTCAAAAGCATCAACTCTTCTTTGCTCTTCCTTATTCATTGTCCAGCCCTCACATGTGTACGAGGTGATTGGAAATATCATGGCTTGTGTCAGGTTCACTTTAGTCCTCGAGGAGACATCCTTGATCCTCAGCACTTGAAAGAGTTCCTTCGCAGCTGACCTTCCCAGTGCTACACTTCATCGAATGTCCTGACTGCTGCTTCCATTGGCATCGATTGTAGAACCAAGCAATGTGAATTCTTTGACAACCTC
>NW_006921674.1:10023199-10031234 GCF_000298275.1 Orycteropus afer afer | reverse complement strand
TCCACAATCAGCTCCTGGCCTGGTTTTGGCTGAAGATATTGAGCTTTTCCACTGCCTCTTGCCACAGATGTAGTCAATCTGATTCCTGTGTGTTCCATTTGGTGAAGTCCACATGTAGAGCCACGTTTTGTGTTATTGAAAAAAGGTATTTGCAATGAACAAGTCGTTGGTCTTGCAAAATTCTACCATGCGAGTTGTAGCATTATTTCTGTTGCCAAGGCCAAATTTTCTAACCACTGGTGATTATTCTCTGTTTCCAACTTTTGCATTCCAGTCACCAGTGATAATTAACACATCCTGATTGTATGTTTGGTCAATTTTGGACTACAGAAGTTGATAAAATTCTTCAATTTCCTCATCTGTGGCTTTGGTGGTTGGTGCATAAATTTGAATAATTGTCATATTAATGGGTCTTCCTTGTAGGCGTACGGATATTATCCTATCACTGACAGCATTATACTTCAGGACAGATCTTGAAACATCCTTTGTGATGATGAATGCCATGCCATTCCTCTTCAAACTGTCATTCCTGGAATAGTAGATCATATGGTTGTCTGATTCAAAATGGCCAAAACCAGTCCATTTCAGCTCACTAACGCTGAGGATATCAATGTTTATGTGTTCCATTTCATTTTTGACAACTTCCAATTTTCCTAGATTTATACTTCGTACATTCCATGTTCTGATGATTAATGGCTGTCTGTAGCTGCTTTTCTGCCATTTGAGTGGTGCTACATCAGCAAAGGGAGGTCTCAAAAGCTTTACCTTATCCATAGGACTAAGGCTGGGTTTACTCAAATGATGCAGCTCTTTCCCAGTCCTATTTTGAGAGTCTTCTAACCTAACAGGACTATTCATAAAGTTGCACAGTAATGTATCAAGCAGTGTTTCTTTGCTATTCATAAGGTTTTCCCTGGCCAATTCTTTGAGAAGTGGACAGCCTCTTCCTTCTTTCTAGTCTGTCTCAGTCAACTCTTAGTTTGTTTTTATCTTTGTGTCTAATGTGGGTCTCTTGTAGGCAGCATATTGATGGGTTTTCTTTTCTTATCCAGTCTGTCACTCTCTTGCTCTTGATTGGTGCATTTAGGCCATTCACATTAAGTGTAATTAGTGGCAGGTATGCATTGATTGCTGTCATTCTTTTTTTTTTTTTTTTGTCATGTTGTTGAAATTTCCTTGGTCCATACACTTTTCTGTGCTGAGATCATTTTGTTGTCAAGTGTTTCCTCTCATATCTTCTTTTTGTTGATTTTGTCCTTACTAAACCCGTATGTTTTCCTTCCTTCTGGGTTTGATTAGGGGGATTGTTAATTTTCTCTGTGGTTACCTTGGAGTGAATTTTTGTCTCTGTATTTTTATAACAATCTGTTTTATGAGGACATTGTCTTGTTTTCCTCTCCATTTGGAAGTTTTGTATCTAGAACTTTTATTCACTCTATTTGGTTTGTTGCTATTGTCATGTGCAGATTGACTTCCTTGGTTTTTAATGTACCACATTTTATGGTCTTATTTTGAGCATCTATTTCTGATTTGGTCTTAGTGTTGATGTCATCTTTCCTGATTTTGTTGTTCTCTGTTGCATGTTCTCTATTGGAAGGACTTCCTTAAGCATTTCTTCTAGAGTTGGTCAGGTTTTCACAAAATCCCTTAATTTCTGTTTGTCTGAGAATGTCTTGATTTCACCCTCATATTTGATGGACAGTTTAGCTGGATAAAGGATTCTTGGTTGGAAGTTCTTTTCCTTCAGTGTTTTATATATGTCATCCCATTGGTTTCTTACTTGCATGGTTTCTGCTGAGTCATCAGAACTCAGCCTAACTGTTTGATTGTTATAAATAATATTTCTTTTGTCCCAGGCAGCTCTCAAGATTCTTTCTTTGCCTTTGGTTTTGGAGACTTTGATTATGATATGCCTTGGTGTTTTTCTCTTGGGATCTATCCTGTATGGGGTTCTTTGAGCTTCTTGGACAAATATCTTTTCTTCTTTCATGATACGGGGGAAATGTTCTATTAGTAAGTCTTCCACAATTTTTTTCCATCGTTTTTTTTTTTCACCTCTTCTTGTTCTGGAATTCCAATGAGGCATACGTTGTTTCTTTTCATGTCGTCCCATATAACCCTTAGGTTTTCTTCTTTTCTCTTAAACCTTTGTTGTGACTTTTCTTCATACAGGCTGGTGTCAAGGGATTTATTTTCTACTTGGGAAAAGCATTCTTTAGATAGTTCTAGTCTACTCTTTTGTAGTTCCACTGTGTTGTGTAATTCTGTAATTTTGGTATCCATCTTTTTCTAACTGATGTTTTTGTATGAGTTCTGATTTTGTATTAATCTTGTTATTTTGTTCTTGAATGGTTCTCCTGAATTCTTCCAGGGTACTGTTTGTGTTCTCCTTAATTTTGTTTGGGGTTTCTTTGAGCTTTTATAGCATTCTATAAACATACCTTCCAAATTCCTTCTCGGATAATTCTATTGCCTCCTCTTCCTCCATGTTTAATGAGACTTTTGTTTGGGATTTTGTTTCTATTATTTTTTTCTGTTTTCTTTTTGTTTGATTTGAGGTTGCCTGTTTTTTTCCTAGACATTTTGAAGTTGTCTTTGTTAGTTATGTATTGATTTGTTTGGTCTTGATTTTATGATTTAATATTTTTGAAAAGTTGCAACTGGTGTGTTTTATTTCATTTTATTTTATTTTTGGTTACTAATTCAGGTGTACTGGGTTGCTCTGCAGTTTTCTTTGTGATGATGGAATCACTGTGTGGAATGTGGATGCAGGTCTGTTTTTTAGGAAAGGCATTTAGGCTTCGAGGTGGCAGGTGATATGGTGGCTTAATGTGATTTTTTTTTCTATTGGATGAGGCAGGGGAGAGGCAGTGAAAGGAGGAAGAAAAGAGAAAAAAAAAAAAAATAGCTCCAAGGTGCCAGTAGCTATTCCCAGGGCTTTAAGTAGGTTACTAATGATGATATACTCTTACTCATAGACCCACTGCTCAAGTTTGGCAAAGACCCCAATGGTTAGCATGTTGCCACTTTCCACCAGATTCAGACAGCACGAAAACCCCATACTCCATACCCTGCATTGCCAAAAAGTTGTCTTGGGATAGCTGCCCTTACTGGCACCATGAGTGAGTACCAGGGTATGTGCAAGTTAGTCCCAGTGTCCATCCACTTGCAGCAAGCTTCCCTTTCTGCTCCCAATTCAGCAGCACCCAGAGTCAGAGGAGTGTCTGTTTCCTCCCTGTAGTATCAATTTTGCCAATAAAAGTGGGTGCTGAAGGTAGATCCATGGAGTGGTTGCAGGTCCTCTGGTGCATTCTGTCCCCTGCCCAAGGAGCCCTCCAATGCCCCATCTTGCTGGCCAGTTAATGCTCCACAGGGAAGATTCACCTCCCTCCCCCAGGTAATTATACTACCTCTCTCTCTCCTTTCTAATCCTACTCCTGAGGTTGGTGTACTCTGACTTAATGAGCTGTTCAGAGCTCTAGAATCTCTGATTCAAACTGCTGCACATAGTTTTTCAGGCAATAAGATGCTAGAGGAAACTAGCATGTAGGCTACCTGTAGGATGCCATCTTCCCACTCCTGCATAGATTATTTGACACATGTGTGAGTACAAATATAGAAAAATTTCTCAAACCATCATGGTGGTAATTTTTTTTTCCTTTTGATAGATATTATAAATTACCTTCCATAGAATGATACCAATTTTTATTCCCACCAATAAACAAATGACTATGTCCCACAATCTTCCCATACAGTGTATCAAGGTTTTTGTTATATCTTTGCCAATTTTATATTGAAATTTTTTTCTTTATAATTTCAATTCACTTTTGCCTTATTACTCATAAAGTTTAGACACTTTCTAGTTGTTTCAAAGTCATTTGTATTTTCTTTTTATTATTTGCTCATGGTTTTCTATTACAATTACTGGTTGGTCTTTTTCCAAATTTAGTTTTGGGAACATTATGTGTATTCAGAAAATCCAACCTCTGATAAACTCATTTCATTTTTCACATTTTATCCTTTCATATTTCTTTTATGTTCATGTAAAGTTCAATATCCTTTCATTTATAGCTTAACTGTTGCATATCATCCTTAGAAAAACTGTCTCTGTTCAAAAATATATTTTTAAATATTTAATTATTTCTTCTAGGATTTTCATGCTTTCACATTTTACATTTAAATTTTCAAATTTATTTTAATCACTATCTACTTAGTTACTCCATTATTACTTGTTGAATGATTTATCTTTTCACTATTGGAATGCACACGATTTTCATCATATACCAAAGCCCTTATTAATAAATTGTATCTGTTTCTGGACACTCTATTTATTCTCATTGATCTACTTGGCTATCCATGCAGATTGTTTTAAATTCTATTGATTTTTTATTGTTCCTTTACATGACTAATACACTTTTACTTTTTTAAAAAATGAATTTTAGAATAAATTTATACAGTTCTAAAAATATACTTGTTCATATTTTTAATAAGATTGAATTAAATTTCAGATTAAATTAGGGAAAATAATATTTTTATAATATCATGCCTTCCCATTCATAAAAAATAAGTACATTTTCTTTTTTGTGCTACATTTTTAGGTGTCTTATTTCTTTATATAAACCTTTCATATGTCTTGAGGGAGCTCTGGTGGCATAGTGCCTAAGGTATTTGACTGCTAACCATAAAGCTGGTGGTTCAAACCCACCAGCCACTCCTTGGAAGGAAGATTGGGCAATCTACTTCCATAGACATACTGCCTCAGACATTTAAGGAGGGGTATCTATGAGTTGAATTGACTCGACAGCAGTGAGTATATGTCTTGTAAGTTAGCTGCTGAATGTTTTTTTAATTGAATTTTATAACTTGTTTTTGCTTAACAACATAAAATACTGATTTTTGTACATTAATTTTATACAAAAACAATCTTCAGCAACATTACTGATTCTCTTACTGGCTTGAAATAATCTTCATATGATCCTTTGAATATTTCATGTATTATATAATTTTTTAAAAATGAGCAATTAACTTAGGCTTTCCAGTTTTATTTCCCTATTCTAATTTCTGAGAAAGATGCCTCCAGAATTATGTTAAATAATAGTGGTGATGTTGTTGTTAGGTGCCCTCAAGTCACTTCGGACTCAAAGTGTCTCTATGTGCAACAGAATGAAACACTGCCCACTCCTGCATCATCCTCACAATCATTGCTATGCTTGAGCCCACTGTGTTAATCTCTCACATTGAGGGTCTTCCCTTTCTTCATTGACCCTCCAACCAAGATAATATCCTTCTCCAGAGACTGGTCCCTTCTGATAACATGGCCAGAGTGCTAGAGAATAAGTCTGGCCATTCTTGCTTCCAAGGAATATTCATGCTGTACTTCTTTCAAGACAGATTTGTTCATTTTTCTGGCAATCTGTAGTATATTCAATATTCTTCATCAACACCACATTTCAAATGCTTCATTCTTCTGAAGTCTTCCTTATTCAGTGTCCAGGTTTCACATGCATATGAGACTATGGAAAATACCATGGCTTATGTCAGGAACATCTTAGTCTTCAAAGTGATATCTTTGCTCTTTAACACTTCAAAGATTTACAGCAGATTTGCCCAGTGCAATATGTCATTCACTTATTGCTTGCTACTTCCATGGATGCTGATTGTGAATCCAAACAAAATGAAGTCTTTCAGTCTCTGAGAGTGGACTTTGTGGAATTAAAGTTGTGTGTCAACTTGTTTGGGCTGTGGTTTTGAGTGACTGGGCAACTGGATGTAGTTATTTCCTGTGATGAGTTTGTAATCACCCCCATGTGCTATCTGCTGTGAGCAGCTAAATAGTTGCCTTCAGAATGTGGTCTGCTTCCAGTATATAAGGAGTAACTTTGGGAAAGGTCTCTAGCTTTTTGGAACATCTGGATCCTGCATTTGGCTGGGTCTTCATCCCAGTGGCCTACCATATTGCCTGCTGATCTTGGGATTGTTCTTGGACTTGAACTAGTGGCCTGCCATGTTGCCCATTGATCTTGGGACTGTGTCATTTAACCTTCTCACTTTGAGTTCCTCAGCCTCAGCAGCCAACAGCTTCCTGAGTTAGGAGATACACCTAGCTCCAGTGGGCCTGGATGAAGAGGTAGAGCAGAAGCCCAAGGTTGAGAATCCTTTACCCAGCCTCTAGAGCTGGGTCTCTAAATTTGGACTTCTAACCTCCTAAACTATAAGAGAATAAAATTCCTGTTTGCTAAAGCTCTCCACTTGTGCTATGTCTATTATAGCAGCCCTAGAGAACCAAGAACCAAGCCAGACACCATTACTTTAATAGGCACATTAACTAGTTCCCTGCTTTTGGGTGTTGAGATAGATATATTTTATCAAGAAAGAACCTATCCAATCCAACTTTATTAAAAATATTTTAATAATATTTAATCTGTATTTAATAAATAGATACTGAATATTATCAAACATCTTTACAAAGAATCATATGATTTTTCTCAATAGATGTATTCATCTAGTGAGTTGTATGGAATCCTTGTGTAACAGTGTTAACAATGGAAATTTTGGTCAAGGTGAGTTAGCAGCTACTAAAGTAAGTTGTAAGACAGACTTCTCAGTAGAACTTAACAAACAGTTGGTGACCTAGAACTAGAAATGCTAGAAAGACAACAACCATTACATCATTGCGTATTGGTTTTATCAGCAGTAAGCCCATTCTTGAGGAGAAAGGAATAAAAGAAGAATAGAGTAGACTAATAAAAGATGAGTGGATATTAAAATTGCTAAATTAAAGTATTTCATTATTTAAGTGTGACTAGAAAATCAAGGGACTCTTCCATGTAAAGGAATAGTCCCACTGAAAAAAACTTGCTTTGTAACTGAATTTTCAAATTGTTCTTATTCAATGTATTGGTTGTACTTGCATTCAAACATAATAAACTCATTGGGACATATTTTTGAATTGTGCTAGTTTCTTCGGTAATGTTTCATTTAGAATATTTATTAATGAAATGTATAAATTGATTTATAATGATCTATTTAGTGAGTTTAGTTCATGTATATTTATATAAAGGAAATGCTTAGTAATAATCATTGCTAATTGTTTTGCTACTTTATTTTCTTTCTAATATTTCATTCTTTCATCTTCTGGGATTTTTATTTTTTGCGTTGTTTCATCTGTGATTCTTCTGATAATGTGTAGGTTTCCCATGCTATTCTAGTTCAACTAGCATTTGCCTCTGTAATTATACCATATGTACTATAATTATCCATTTCCTTCAAGCATTGCATATTTCCTTAAGGCATTGACTCCCTAATATGAACAAAGATAATGTACCTTTATTTCTTATCATCATATCTATCTCTTCTCTCTTTCATCACCTGATTTGAATTGGTAATACTATTTTAATGTGTACTGCACTTACTTTTATATATTTATGTTTATAGTTCTAAATATATCAGCTTTTATCTATAGATTCTTAGCTTTGGAAAAGGGCATTATTAAGTAATTGTATTTAAACACTCTCTTACTGCTCCCTTCTTAAATTTAAATATATCATGTTGTTGTTCAGTGCTGTCAAGTAGTTCTGACTTATAGTGACCCTATGTACAACAGAATGAAACGCTGCCCAGTCCCATGTCATCCTCACAATTGCTGCTATAGTTGAGCCCAATGTTGAAGCCACTCTGTCAATCGATTTTTTGATGGCCTTCTTTTTTTTCACTGACCCTCTACTTTATCAAGCATGATGTCTTCTCCAGGGCCTGGTCCCTCCTGATAACATGTCCAAAGTACAGGAGACAAAGTCTTGTCACCCCTTTTCAGCTTGAGTATCTGTCTATGTATCTACTTGTAATTATTCTTCTTATTATTACAACATTATTTTTGCAATAGTATTTACCTATAGTATGATCTTGAATATATCCCTCCTGAATTTAGAGATCATCTAAAGAATAGATTTGATGCATTGAACACCAATGACCAAAAGCCAGATGAATTATGGGAAGATATCAAGAACATTATCCATGAAGAAAGCAAGAGATCACT
>NW_006921674.1:10015019-10021483 GCF_000298275.1 Orycteropus afer afer | reverse complement strand
CTGGCGCGGGATCGGGCAGTGTTTCGTTCTGCTGTGCATGGGGTCGCTATGAGTCGGAAACGACTCGACGGCACTTAACAACAAGTATTTACCTTTGTTACCATTAACTCTTGTGATTCTCCCAGTGTCTTCCTCCCTTTACCTTGATCATTTTGGGCTGACCTCTCCCTTATTGTATGTTGCCAATATATTCACTCAAGTTAATACAAGCTCTATGACATTTTCTTAAACTAAAGATTTTGTAATACAAAACATTGTTTTGAGGAATTTTGAAGATTTTACTTACAGATAACATGTCCTCTTTACTTAGATTTCCAAATGACCTCTTTTTTTTTAAATCAAGGTATATATTGGATTTGATAGTTCTATAACAGTTTAACCTAATATACAGTATATTTCAATTTAATTTGTGTTTCTGCAAAGTCTTTTCGAGTTAATTGGGAAACAGTAGAGTTCCAACCAGACACAAAAGAGAGTATTTTTTCATTACATGGGGTTTTATGGAGATGCAATAGGGCCTGACCTTAATAGTGATGAGATTACTCTAGATTAACCACAAGAAAGATTAAAAACAAGACTTAAAATGATCAAAATGAACTGCCACTAAATTAACTGCCTAAAGAAAAAAGTTCAACAGAATTTAAAGAATAACAAAATCTGGTATTCAATAAAATTAAACAGATAACCAGCCTCCAGTCAAAAATTCTTAGCCATGCCAACAAATGCAGGAAAATTGATACACGATTCAGAAATCAATCAGTCAATAGAAAGAGATTCTGAATTGACAAATGATTAAATAAGTACACCCATACATTAAAACATCTGTTACAAGATTTTCAAGTATAAAGGGAAACAAAAATAATGAGACAAATGGAAGCTAATTATTTAAAAAATAAAATTCATCTACTATGGATGAAAAGCACCTCTGGTGGCACAGTGCCTAAAGCATTCGATTGCTAACCAGAAGGTTGCCAGTTCAAACCTAACAGCTGCTCCACTGCAGGAAGATCAGACAATCCACTTCCATAAAAGTCTATCACCTTGGAAGCTCAATGGGGGTCACTATTAGTCAGAACTGACTCCATGGCAGTGAGTTCGGTTTGGAGTTTACAGATGAAAAACACATTTTACTGAATACAAGTAAAATAAACTAGGGATTTCAGAAGAAAATACAAAACATTTGAAGACATCACTAAAGAAATTACCCAAAATAAAGCACAGAGACAAAAAAGCCTGAAAACGTGAGCGCCCCAGTCCCTATGGGACAATAGTCATTATAAGCATATACGGAATTGGATTCCCAGAAGGAAATAGAGAGTAGAGGACGAGGAAAAAAAAAAAGGCATTAAAGAATCAATTTCCCAAATTTGAGTAAAACCATACATTCCCAGATCCAAAAAGCCCAACGAATTCAAACAGGATGAATACAAAGAACAATATACCAAAACACATCATAATCAGATTGCTGAAAACCAGTGATAAAGGCAAATCTTTAGGGGAGCCATAGAAAAAAAGATGTATACAGAGTAGCAAAGGTAAGAGTGATTACAGTCTGTTGGTCAAAAACTATATACACAAGAAAATAAAGGAATGGCACAATTAAGGTGCTGAAAAAAAAATCTGTCAACATGAAAATTCTATACCAAGTGATAATACCTTTCAAAAATGAAGATCAAATAAAGACTATTGTTAGACAAACAAAAGCTACTATGATATAATTAGAACACCTGCTCTAGAAGGAAGTTTAAAGAAAATCATTCAACTGATAAGTAAATGATACCAGAGATAAACTTGGATCTCCACAAAGGAATGAAGAATATGTTGTTATTGTTGTTCAGTGTTGTCAAGTTGGTTCCAAGTCATCATAACACTATGTACAACAGAATGAAACACTTCCAGATCTCTCTCTATTTTAACAATCATTGAGATATTTGAGCCCATTGTTGCAGCCGAAGTTTCAATTCATGTCTTTGAAGGTCTTCCACTTTTTCACTGACCCACTCCTTTGCCAAGTATGATGTTCCTCTCCAGGTCCCTCCTAATAACATATCCAAATTATGGTAGACAAAGTATCACCCCCTTACGTCTAATGAGCATTCTGGCTGTAGTTCTTTCAAGACAATTTTGTTCATTCTTCTGGCAATCCATAGTACATTCAATATGCTTCACCAATACCATCATTCAATTGCATCAATTCTTCTCTGGTCCCCTATTCATTGTCCAGCTCTCACATGCTTATGAGGCAATTAAAAATATTATGGCTTGGGGCAGGCCCACCTTCATCCTCAAGATGACATCTTTGATTTAACTCTTTAAAGAGGACTTTTGCAATAGATTTGACCAATGCAATACATCATTTCATTTCCTGACTGCTGCTTCCAGGGGCATTGATTGTGGACACAAGTAAAATGAAATACTTGAAAACTTCAATCTTTTCTCCATTTATCATGATATGGCTTATTGGTCCAGCCTATGAGGATTTTTGTTTTATATTGAAATATAACCCATAAAGAAGTCTAGTCTTTGATTTTCATCGTAAGTATTTCAAGTCCTCTTCACTTTCACCAAGCAAGGCTTGGGCATGTGCACAACAATTGGAGTATTCCTCCAACTCTGATGCTGTGTTCTTCTTCATATTATCAAGCTTCTAGGATTGGATTATCAGCTTAACATGCTTAGATTGTATGGTTAAAAGATACAACATTGACTCATACCTTTTCTGATTTTAAAATCTGCAGTATTCCCTTGTCCAATTTGAATGACTACTTCTTGGTAGATGTACAAGTTGTGCATGAGCACAATTAAGTGTTCTGAAATTCCCATTCTTCACACTGCTATCCATAATTTGTTACTATACACACAGTCAAATCTTTTGCATAGTCAATAAAATACAGGTAAATTCTTTCTGGTATTCTCTTTTCATCCAAGATACATCTGACATGATCAGTAACAATATTCCTCATTCCATTTCTTCTGCATCCATCTTGAATTTCTGTCAGTTCCCTGTTGATATATAGCTGCAATTATTTGGTTTTTTAATTTTCTTCAGCAAAATTTCTTTTTGGTCTTTCCTTCCTTCTTGTCTTTTTAGTGATATTTTGCTTTCTTTGTATGATGTCCTTGATGTCATCCCATACTCATCTGATTTCAGATATTAGTATTCAGTGTGTCAGATCTATTATTGAGACAGTCTAAATCAGGTGGGATATACACAGGGCCATAGTTTGGATCTCATGGACTTCTTTTTTCCTGTAAATGTCAACTTGCATATGAGCAGTTGATGGTCTGCTTCATAATCAGCCCCTGGCCTTGTCCTGACTGATGATATTAACCTCCTCCATTGTCTCTATCCAGAGATGTAGTTGATTTGATTCCTGTTTATTCCATCTGGTGAGATGCACATGTAAAGTTGCTATTTATGTTGGTGATAAAGGTATTTACAAATAATAAGTCATTAGGAGACAGTTCCGGTTAGATGGCAGAATAGGCAGACAAACTGCACTGAACTTCTTCAACAAAGAAAAGGTGAAGCAATTAACACAGACACAGAAGATAATTCCAGAGCCCTGAGCTTGGAAAGGAAGGATACAGAAGTGGACTAAATTCCAACTAGCATGAAAACACCAAAAAATGGGATCTATGGAGCTGCGGTCTGTCAGCAATCCTGATGGCACACACAGCTTGGATATTGCCAAGTGGTGATAGGATATAAGAATTAACCTAAAAACCAGCCCTGCTGGGCAGGGGATGCATGGAGGACTACACTGGTGGCTGGTGAATAAAAGGGGAAGCAGAGAAAGGGAGATGGGCTGAGCTGTGGACTTTTGGTTGTCCAGAAGGCACAACCATTTTGAATGTTTACAAGTGGTTCAACCATTTTGGATATCTAAAGCAACAGTGTTCTCTCAGATTCCAGCAACCTAAAGATGGGCTCCACTTGCCGGGGACTACAAGGACATTCTGGACACCATTGACTGGAAAGGTACGATATTTCCCTTGTACACTTATAACCCACACCCTCTTCGTGAACAGAGGTGCAGCCATCCCTCACTCCCACCTGCCTTCTGGGCTAGCAGAAATTCCATCCCAGTCTGTGTGCTCTGACAGAGCCTGGGTGCCCTACCCTGCTCTGCTCAGATTTTTTTCCTTTTTTTTTTTTTAAGTTTGTTTTTGTCAGTTTTAAAATTATTTTTTTCTTTGTTTTCATCCTTTTTCTTATTATTTTTTCTTCTTCCCTTTTCAGGTTCCAATTTTCAGCTTTTTCTCTCTTGCCTGTTCCTGGTTGACATTTTTTTTTTCTTTCTTGTGGTTCTCGCCATTCCTTGTTTTTCTTTTTCCCATTTTTTTATTCTTAATTATTCTCCTACTCTACCTCTTTTCTCTTATTTCCCCTTCCCAAATATTGTAGGTTTTTTTTTTTTCTTTTTTCCTATGCATATTTCTCTTGGCTTTTAAAAGTATTTACTTAAATATTTTCTCTCATTTATTGCCTTTCCTCTTTTGTTTATTTATTTTTTCTTTTTTTGGTGATTGTTTCCTGTGTGTTTATCAGGTGTGATTTTTGTCCACGTGCTTTTATTTATTTATTTATTTTTATTGTTTTTCACTGAGTGGGAGACAGCAACTGTGCCCGTATGATGCAGCCACACTTGGAACTTCTTCACCTCCACTTACTGAGTGAAAGCCACCACTTCTTTCTCCACCAAGTGGCCAACAATAAACGACCACCAAGAAGAGCCTGAATCACACTTAACTGATATTCACAAACAGTTAACAGAGATATGTGCAGCCACTCTCATTCTCCATCACAACTACCAGGAGACAATTGGTTAGTGCATAAGTGCTACCAAGTAGCAAATAGAAGAAGACAGTACCATGCTAACTCAGATACATCCAAGAAAAAAAGAAAAAGAAAAAATAAACAAAAATCTTGGGCAAATCACTCCAACATACAATCACCGATTAAATATAAATACAACAATGTCACAATGTCTTGGAGATAAAAGACCATCACAGTCCACATAAAGAAGCAAGATAAAGCCGTAGAAACAAGGGAGTAGGATACAGACCCAGAACTCACCCCAAGAAAGAAGCAGCATTGGAATTCCTTGATAAGGAATTCAAAAGAATTATACTTAGGTGACTTCAGAGGATTGAGAGAAACCTCAAGGAAAACATTGACAAAATTAATGAAACCACAGACAAAACCCTAGAACAATTTCAGAAGAAAATACAAGAACAAAATGACAAAATAAATGAAAAATTAGAAATAACACAAAATCTACAAATAGAAATCTAGAAGGTTAATACTAAATTTTCAGAAATAGATAACACATTGAAAAAGCAGAGTAGAATTGAATCAATGGAAGACAGAATTCATGAGATTGAACACAAATATCTGACTACTTCTTTGGAAAGGGATCAATCAGAAAACAGATTAAAACAAAATGAAGAATGCCTAAGATTCATGTGGGATGCTATCAAAAGGAATATTCTACATGTAATCAGAATTCCAGAACAGGAAAAGAAAAAGAAATGTACTGAGAAAATTGTTCAAGATTTGTTGGAAGAGAACTTCCCTGATATGATGAAAGATAAGACTGTATCCATGCAGGAAGTCCAAAAACCCCAAAAAGGATAGAAGCCAAAAGAAAATCACCAAGATATATCAACATCAAACCATCAAAACCAAAGGCAAAGAAAGAATCCTGAAAGCAACACAGGAAAAATGAAAAATTACCTACAAAGGGCAACCAATAAGTCTAAACTTTGATTTCTCAGCAGAAAACATGCAAGTGAGAAGGCAATGAGATGGTATATATAAAACCCTGAAAGAGAAAAATTTCCATCCAAGAGTTATATACCCAGCAAAATTGTCCCTCAAATATTGTGAAATAAGGAGATTTCCAGATAAGCAGAAATTATGAAAATTTGTTAAAACCAGAACAACCTTACAAGGCATATTAAAGGGAGTCCTTTGAACAGAGAACCAATACTAGAAAACAACAACCAACTATTAATACACAAAATGACATAACCTAGAAACCAACACAGCCATGAAAGTATCCAAAGTAAAATAAGTTTACAAGATTGCAAACAGGGAACTAGAGACATCAATAGACAAATGAAGAAAACTAAAACCATCGAGGGAAAAAGTAGTGTAGTTACAGAAGTTGTAAATTGTGAGGAAGTCAAGAGAGTTGCAAGATAGAATGGACTGTTTTTCTCAGGGAGAAAATTATAAATTGCAGGGTAACCTCAAAGAAAATTAATTAATCTTCACATCACAATAAAAAAGAGGACAAGCACAAAAATCCTTCCGAGAGGGACTGGGTCTCCGGGAGCAAGGTAAGCATGGGCGGGCTTGTGCTCACTCACTGATCTGAACTGAACACTTTCCCTTGTTACCCTACCAAGAGGGACCGGGTCTCCGGGAGGAAGGTAAGCACGGGCGTAGCACAGAG
>NW_006921674.1:10009617-10011764 GCF_000298275.1 Orycteropus afer afer | reverse complement strand
ATGAAGGGCTCAAGTATAGCAGGGATTGTGGGGCTGGTGCAGGATCGGGCAGTGTTTCATTCTGCTATGCATGAGGTTGCTATGAGTCAGAAACGACTCGACGGCACTTAAGAACAAGAATAACAACAAAACAACAACAAAGGAAATGATAACACAATTTATAAACATAATGGTCTCAGCACAGAAAATTATGTGGAACAAATAAACCAGGAACATCATGAAAAAAGACATTTAAAAAAGACAACAAGCAATTCATACTTGTCAATAATTACACTGAATGTCAATGGATTAAATCCACCACTGAAGAGATGGAGAGTTGCAGACAGGATAGGAAAACATAACCCATCAATGTACTGTCAACAAGAGATAGATCTCAGAGACAAGACAAAAAGAGACTAAAAATCAAAGGTTGGAAAAAGATAGATCAAGCTAATGGCAACCATAAACAAAAACAAACAAACAAACAAACAAACAAAGCAGGAGTGGCAATATTAATCTCTGATAAAATCAACTTTAGACAAAAACCACTATAAGAGATAAGGAACAACATTATACAGTGATTAAATGATCAATTGAACAAGAAAAGATAATCATAATAAATATTTATGGACCCAATGAAAGAGCCCCAAAATACATAAATCAGACTTTAACAGAATTGAAAAGACAAATAGATGACTCCACAGTCATATTAGGAGATTTGGATAAACCACTTTCAATGTAAGATAGAACAACTGGAAAGAAATTCAACAAAGATGCAGAAGAGCTAAACAGTACAATCCACCAACTTGATCCTGTAGACATCTACAGAGCACTTCACCCAACAATAGCACAATATACATTCTTTTCCAGTGCACATGAAACATTCTCCATGACAGACCATATGTTAGGCCATAAAGCAAGTTTTAATAAATTTAAAAACACTGAAGTACTACTGCAAAGCATCTTCTCAGATCAAAATGCTATCAAATTAGAAATCAGTAATAGGAAGATCAATGGAGCAAACACATGGAAAATGAACAACATCCTCCTTAAGAAAGATTGGATAGGAGAAGAAATAAAAAATGAAATTCAAAAATGTCTTGAATCAAATGAGAATGAAAACACAACATACTAAAATCTTTGGGACACAGCAAAAGCAGTAATCATAGGCCAATTCGTAGTAATAAATGCACACATCAAAAAAGCAGAAAGAGGAAAAATCAACACTTTAAACCAACATCTCTGACAATTAGAAAAAGAACAGCAAGAAAAGCCTACAGTCACCAGGAGAAAGAAAACAATAAAGATTGGAGCAGAAATCAATGTAACAGGGACTTCTGGTAAGATGGCAGAATTGGCAGAAAGACTGCACAGACCCTCTTCAACAAAGAAAAAGGAAACCAATTAACACAGCCACAGAAGACAATCCTGGTCCCCTGAGCCTTGAAGGGAAGGACATAGAAGTGGACTAAACTCCAACTAGCATAATTTGCATGAAAATACCAAAAAAGGAGACATACGAAGATGTGGTCTGGCAGTGATCTTGAGCAATTCTGATGGCACAGACAGGTTGGAGATTGCCGAGCGGTGGTAGGACCTAAGAATTAACCAAAAAATCAGCCCTGCTAGCCAGAGACTACACAGAGGACTGCTCTTGTGGCTGGGGAATAAAAGGTGAAGCAGAAGCAAAGAGGAAGGTGGGCTGAGCTGTGGACATCTGCCTGTCCAGAGGGCGCTGTCATTTTGAATGTTTACAAGTGGCTTGAACATTTTGGATATTTAAAGTGTCAGTGTTCTCCCAGATTCCAGGGATTTAAGAACTTAATACTGCTCTGGTGGCTGGGGAATAAAAGGAGAAGCAGCAGCAAAGAGGAAGGCAGGCAGAGCTGTGGACTTTTGCCTGTCTGGAGGATGCAGCCATTTTGAATGTTTACAAGCTGCTTGACCATTTCAGATATTTAAAGACACAGTGCTCTCACAAATTCCAGGGGCTTAAGAACAGGTTCTGCTTCCCAGTAACCCAAAGGACACTCCAGACCTGGACGACTGAAAAGGTGCAACATTCCCCTTGTTACTCTTATACCCTACACCCACTTGGTGAATGGAAGTTGCTTGTTTTTGTCTGCTTAAAACTATTATATTTTTTTAAAAAGTATTAATATAAATTA
>NW_006921674.1:10003538-10004066 GCF_000298275.1 Orycteropus afer afer | reverse complement strand
TGAGAGCCATGACAAGAACAGACATATGCACACCCATGTTCATCGCAGCACTATTTACAACAGCCAAAAGATGGAAACAACCTAGGTGTCCTTCACTGATAACCAAACTATGGTACATACACACAATGGAATACTATGCAATGTTAAAGAACAATGTCGAATCTTCAAAACACCGCATAATGTGAATGAACTTGGAGGACATTATGCTGAGTGAAATAAGTCAATCACAAAAGGACAAATATTGTATTACTCTGTTATTATAAA
Organism: Orycteropus afer afer; assembly: GCF_000298275.1. Classification (NCBI taxonomy): domain Eukaryota; kingdom Metazoa; phylum Chordata; class Mammalia; order Tubulidentata; family Orycteropodidae; genus Orycteropus; species Orycteropus afer. The sequence goes on along the minus strand of NW_006921674.1, from coordinate 10,003,802 downwards.
AGTCAAGGAAACATTTATCTATGGAAGGAAATTTTCTTTGTTGGTTACCAGGGTGGGAGGGGAGGGAAAGGAACATTGTTAGATAGATGGAGATAAGCATTGATTTGGGTGAAGAGAAAGGCAATGTATTAAGTGTGAATGATCAATATGGTGGCATCGAGGAAGAGAAAGACATAGAGAGGTATATGGGAGGTACAGACAACAAAGATGAACCCTTTCACACATATAGTACTGCATTGTCAGTGAAGGCAAACATAGGTTTAT
>NW_006921674.1:9989791-10003212 GCF_000298275.1 Orycteropus afer afer | reverse complement strand
GTGCCCAGCTACCACAGTCAACCACTTGGAAGGGGTTCCATGTAGGAGATCCTGGATAGAAAGTCAGAACAATGTGGAACAAAAACTCAAAATCATTTTGGGAGGGGGAAAGGTGAGGGACCAGGTTTCCTGGTCCAATAAAGCCTGGTGGAACCACTGAAACTATGGCCCCTAGCTGCCTTTCAGGTCTGGAACTGAACCCACATCTCTGGGTTCATTTGTGTTATCTGAACCTCCCCTGCACCCCTCCATGTCTTCCTCTTCCTTAATGCCGCTGTGGTGATCACTCACATTTGGTACATTGCCCTTCTCGTCACCAAAATCAGTGCTTCTCTCTACCTATCTAACAGTGTTCCCTCCTCTCTCCTCCCACCTGTGGTAACCAACAAAGAAAATTTCCTTCCTTATATAAACCTTTCCTTGACTTTTTACAATAACAGACTAATACAATATTTGTCCTTCTGTGATTGATTTATTTCACTCAGCATAATGTCCTCCAAGTTCATCCACATTATGTAGTATTTTGCGGATTCTGCATTATTCTTTAGGGTTGCATAGTACTCCATTGTATGGTTTGGTTATCCATTCTTCTGTTGATGGGCACCTAGGTTGTTTCTATCTTTTGGCTATTGTAAATAGTGCTGCTATGAACATGGATGTGCATATATCTATTGTCCCGGCTTGCACTTTAGGATATATACCTAGTGATGGAATTGCTGGGTCAAAAGATGTTTCTAATTCCAAGCTTTTAAGGCATCACCATACTGCTTTCCATAGTGGTTGTACCATTTTACAGTCCCATCAAAACTGTATGAGAGCCCCATTCTCTCCACATCCTCGCCAGCATTGGTTATTTTCTGTCTTGTTGAACTTTGCTACTAGTGCTGGAGCAATATGGTATCTCATTGCTGTTTTAATTTGCATCTCTCTAATGGCTAATGATTGCGAGCATTTCTTTATGTGTTTGTTGGCCACCTGAATATCCTCTTTGGTGAAGTGTCTGTTCATGTCTTCTGCCCATTTTTAAATTGGATTATTTGTCTTTTTGTTATTGAGGTGTTGGAGTTTTCTATAAATTCTAGAGATAAGTCCCTTGTCAGACTTGTCAGATATATTGTTGCCAAATATATTTTTTTTCCCATTCTGTAGCTTCTCTTTTGACTTTTTTGGAGAAGTCTTTGGACGCACATAAATATTTAATTTTTAGAAGGTCTCATTCATCTAGTTTATCTTCTGCTGTTTGTGCATTTTGAGTTATGCTTGATAGTCTATTTATGCCATATATTAGAGCCCCTAAATTTGTCCCTATTGTTTCTTGAGTCACTTTATAATTTTAGGTTTCACATTTAAGTCTTTGATCCATCTGGAGTTAGTTTTTGTGTATGGTGTGAGGTAAAGATCTTATTTCATTTTTCTGCAAATGGATATCTAGTTTTGCCAGCATCATTTGTTAAACAATCTTTCCCTGTTTAATGGATTTCAGCCCTTTGTCAAAGATCAACTGACCATAAGTTGATGGATCTATTTCTGGGTTCTCAATTCTATTCCATTAGTCAATGTGTCTATCGTTGTACCAATACCAGGTAGTACTGGTTATTGTGGCTGTATAGTAGGTTTTAAGATCCAGGAGCTTGAGGCCTCCTACTTTGTTCTTCTTCAATAGTGTTTTTATTGTCGGAGGTCTCTTTCCTTTCCATATAAATTTAGTGACTTTTTTTTTTCCATATCCTTAAAAAATGTTGATGGGATCTGGATTGGAATTGCATTAAAGACATAGAGAGGTGCAGGGGAAGTTCAGATCACACAGATGAACTCTTTTGCCCATAAAATACTGCTTTGTCAATGAAGGCAAATATTGATCTAGGGGCGGATAGATGGGTGGACAGGCTGAACTATTAGGTAAGTCTATGCAGCGGGGAGTGTGCCCATGACCATGTACAGTGTTGGCAGACAATGTTTCTACAAGTGTAGAATTTCTGGTTATTTAGGAGAGCTGATAAGGAACAAGATTATAGTCACTTCTTGGCCACAGCCAGCTACCCAGAAGGAGCAAGTAGTTGGGCTCGGCACCATAGTTGCAGGGGATGTCAAGCTCAATTGGCATAATATACTACACAATACATTGTTCCCCATCCTACTCTGGAGAGTAGAGACTAGGATCTTAACAGCTTGCAAGTGGCCATCTAGATGCAATGATGGGTCTCTCCTCATCGAGAGCAAAGAAGAATGAAGAAAACTAAAGACACATGGAAACAATTATTCTAAGGGACTGGTACACTATGAGATCCTCATCCTATATGACTATGAAACCAGAAGAACTAGATGGTGTCTGACTACCACTTTCAACCACTCAGAGGGGGTATCTATGTAGGAGATCCTGGATAGAGTGGGAGAACAATATGGCACAAAACTCAAAATCATTAAAAAAAAAAAAAAAGAAGATGATGAGATTTGCTGGTCTGATAGAGCCTGATGGAACCCCTGAGACTACGGCCCCTAGCTGCTCTTCAGGTCTGGAATTGAACCAATTCCTGTGGGTTCCATTCAAACAAAAGACAGGCATATGAACTGAACATTTACATTAGGCAGATACTCCCTTTGGAGAGAGTAAGCATGGGAGAATAGAAGGGCTTTGTATGCACAGGAACATAGCTCGGGGGCAAGAGTGCATGGAGGGAAGGACACAGGGAAAAGGTAACTATGGGGAGGAGGAGGGAGGGGAGCTGTGGCATTGTGGGAAATTGCAGTCAATGTCATGAGACAAAGTGCATGTGAGCCACTGTATGAAAATCAATTTGTTCTGTAAACTTTCACCCAAATTACAATACAACTTAAAAAAAAAAGTAATCAGTCTTGTAACTTCCTTTCACATGATATCCAGTGTTTTTTCTATCACCAATGCCATATTTTCCAGCTACCAATCCTTCTACATTGTATCCTATTCTTGCATTCTAATCACCAGTAATTATCAATGCACTTTGATTGCATGTTTGGTCGATTTTAGACTGTAGAATTGGTAAATCTATTCAATTTCTTCATCTTTGACATTAAAGATTGGTACATAAATTTGAATAATATTTTATTAATGTTCTTTCTTGTAGACATAAAGGAACTCTGGTGGTGTAGTGCGTAAGGTATTTGACTGCTAACCAAAAGGCTGGCAGTTCAAACCCACCAGTTGCTCCACAGAAGGAATATAGGGCAATCTACTTCCATAAAAATTTATCACCTCAGAAAGTCAGTGGGGGTCACTATAAGTCAGAATCAACTGGATGGCAGTGAGTTTGGTTTTTGGTTTGTAAACTACACCAAAACCAAACTCACTGCTGTCAAGTTGATTTTAACTCACAGTGACCCCTCCTTGGGTTTCTGAGGCAGTATCTCTATGGAAGTAGATTACCCAGAATTCCTTCCATGGAATGACTGGTGGGTTTGAACCGCCAGCCTTCTGGTTAGCAGCCAAATGCCCCAGGTGCTATGCCACCAGAGCTCCCTTTTGGTTTGTAGGTATATGTATATTATCTTATCACTGACAGTGTTGTACTTAGGATAGAAAAAAGCACATAGAAATGGTAGAATGCAGGTTAAAAAAAAAAAAAGGCTTTCTGAAGTAAATTTCTTTATCTGATAAATGATTGTTTACTGCAAAAATAACAGCAATGTGTTGTTTTTTTAAAAAAATTATGTAGAAATAAAATATATGAAAGTAATAATAAGAAAAATGAGAGAAAGATTTTTAATTATACATGAAAGTTGTAAGATTCTTACATTATTATCAAACATTGAAGTTGTAAAGAGATGAGTGAAGACATATATTGTAAATCCGTTGGTAGTGGTCTGAGAGTGTGTTTCCTGGACCAGCAACAGTGTGGTAGGCAGAATAATGGCCTCAAAACACATCCATATAGTATGTTATGGAGCCTGTGAATCTGTTATGTTATATGCTATTGCTGTTGTTAGATGCTGTTGAGTCGGCTACATCTGACTCAGAGTGACCCTATGTATAACACGAAACACTGCCCAGTCATGTGCCATCCTCACAATTCTTGCTACACTTGAGCCCATCATTGCAGCCACTGTGTCGATGCTTCTTGTTGAAGTTCTTCCCCATTTTCTCTGACCCTTTACCAAGCATGAAATCCTTGTCCAGGGAATGTTCCCTTCTGACAACATGACCAAAGTAGTTGAGACAAAGTCTGGCCATTCTCGTTTCCAAGGAACATTGTGGCTGCAATTCTTCAAGGACAAATTTTTTCATTTTTTCTGGCAGCCCATGGTGTTTTTAGTATTCTTTGTCAATACTACAATTCAAAGCCATCAAACTCTTATTCGGTCTTCCTTATTCATTGTCCAGCTTTTACAGGCATATGAGGTGACTGAAAACACCATAGCTTGGGTTAGGTGCACCTTAGTCTTCAAAGTGACCTCTTTTCTTCTTAACACGTTAAAGAGGTCTTTTGCAGCAGATTTGCCCAATGCAATATGACATCTGATTTCTTGACTGCTGCTTCCATTGGTGTTGATTGTGGATGAAAGTGTTATTAAATCCTTGACAACTTCAATCTTTTCTCCATTTATCATGATGTTGCTTATTGGCCCAGTTGTAAGGATTTTGTTTTCTTTATGTTGAAGTATAATCCATACTGAAGATTGTAGTCTTTGAGCTTTATCAGTTGAGTGCTTCAAGTCATCTTCATATCACAGGTTGTTAATGAGTCTTCCTCCAATCTTGATGTTGTGTGCTTCTTCATACAGTGCAGCTTCTCGGATTATTTGCTCAGCATACAAGTTGAAAAAGTATTGTGAAAGTATACAACCCTATTGCACACCATTCCTGCTTATAAACCATGCAGTATCCCCTTGTTCTGTCAGAAAAACAACCTCCTAGTCTATGTACAGGTTCCTCATGAGCACATTTAAGTGTTCTGGAACTCCCATTCTTTGTAATGTTATCAATAATTTGTTGTGATACACATAATCAAATACTTTTGCATAGTCAATAAAACACAGGTAAACATCTTTCTGGTGTTGTTTGCTTTCAGCAAAATCCATCTGACATCAGCAACGATATCCATCATTCCACATTTTCTGACTCCATAGCCAGGGTGAATTAAAGGTTGCAGATAGAATTAAGGTTGCTAATGAACTGAACTTAATATAAGGATTTATTCTAGATTTTTCTAGGTGGAGAAAAAGTAATCACAAGGGTTCTTTAGCTGTGGAGAAGGAGTCAGTGAATATGATGTGAAGAAAGAAGCAAGTTTATAGTATGCTATGTGAAGACATAACCCACCATTACTGGATTTAAACATGTAGGAATGTTTTATGAGCAAAAGAATGCAGGTGGCCTCTAGAAGTTAGATAAATCAAGAAAATGGATTCTCCCTTAGAGCCTTGAGAGGGAAATTCAGCCCTGCTAACACCTTGATTTTAACTCAATGAGATCCATTTCAGACTTCTGACCTCCAGAAGATAATAAATTTGTGTTGTTTTAAGGTACTAAAGGTGTGACCATTTCCTACAGTAGCAATAGGGAGCTAATTAAAGGAGCATTAGCATTTCTTGGGACCCTATAAGACGTTTAAACTCATGGACTCTACCCCAGTACTACTGAATCAGAAGCTCTGGGCAGGGGTGATAAAATAATGAAACAAGGTGAAGAACAGATTGAACAATTAGTAAAAAACAAACACAAACAAGCATGACAAAAGATACAAAGTCAAACATATCGATAACTACAATAAAAGAAAATTGTCTGGGCTCCAATTAAAAGGCAGAGATTTTTAGACTAAAGTGTTTCAAAAAAGCTATGCCTATCTGCTTTATAAAAGAAATGTACTTTAAATACAAAAACATAAACAGCTATAGCATAAAGAGATGGAAAACTATGTCCTATAAATAATAATTAAAAAACCTTTAGTGGTTGTTTAATATCAGATGAAATAAACTTCAGAAACAAAATGTTTGGTAAACATGTCTCCATGGGTCTCTGACATTTTTGCATGTCTCAAAAACAAAGACACTACAGGCTTTTTCTGGATTATCTTTTCAAGAATGTTATATAGTGCCCTCTCTGAAGAGGAGAGAAAATTTATTTGCCATTATAGTAAAGATAATATTATTAATATCAGAGGCAAAGATTGGACATGTTTACTTATAGTTCATTAAAAAACGCTAAAGTTTCCTAAGCTCGGTGCTCCTCAGCTGTGACACAAATCCACTACATGCACAATGTCTACCTGAAACATTTCATGTCACTTCTATAGGACTTGGGAAGGGACCATGAGGAATCAAAATGAACATAAAACATGTGTAATTTTCTACGTTGTCAGAAATAATGTCCTTTGTCTCTAAATCAGAAATCTCTTGTCTTTAGCCAGCATCCACTAAATTGTAACAGACTAATTTGTTAGTTTGCAATTAGGGTAAAATCTCACAGCCCCCACAGTCCTTCAAATCATACTACCAGAGGTAAATAGGAACATATAATGATAAATAAGTCAATTAATCAAGAAGAAATAACACTCCAGAGCAGCTTGGCCTGCAGGCTTGGGACAATTACTGCAAGGGACTTCAAGCTCAATTGGCACAACGCAGTACACAAAAACATTGTTCTACAACCTACCATGGTGAGTAGTGACTGGAGTCTTGAAACCTTACAAGCAGCTATCTAAGATGCAACTATTATTCGTCTCTCCTCATTTATAGCAAAGAAGAGTGAAGAAAGTAAAGATACATGGAAACAATTAGTCCAAGGGACTAGTGGACCATGGGAACCTCAGCATACACTACCCTGAGACCAGAAGAACCAGATGATGCCCAGTGGCCACTGCCAAACACTGGGAAAGTGATCAAAATTGGAGATTCTGAATAAAGTGGAAGAAAAATGTAGAACAAACTTCAAATAATGGAAAAGACCAGGCTTATTGGTCTGATAGAGACTGGTGAGACTCTTGAGACTACAGACGTTAATCGCCTTTAGGGCCCGGAAATGAACTCACTCCCATGGCTTAACTTTCAGCCAAATAATAAGGCCTATAAGAGGTAAGCAATTACACCAGTGGGGTCTATTACTTAAAACAATCAACCGTGGGAGATTAGGAGAGCAGTATTTGCACAGGGAGAAAGCTCAGAAGGCAGGAACGTATAGGAAGTAAGGACACAGGGAAAAGGCAACAACAGGGAGGAAGTCAGAAGACAGCTATTCCATCTTGGGGATTTTAACCAAGGCCGTGAAAAAATGTATAAGAACTGTTAAAAGAAAAATGAATTATATCTGTAAACTCCCATCCAAATCACAATAAAAAGTTTAAAAGAAAAAAAGAAGAAATAACCCTCTAAATAAATAGGTTTTTTGTTTTTGTTTTTCTTTTTTTAATACATAAAGCAAAATGTGATAGAACTGAAAGGAATAAATAGGCAAGCCACTATTTTATTTAACAACTTCAATATTCTTCTCTCAGTAGTTGAGAGAATAAAATAATAGAAAATTAGTAAGAATATAAAAGACATTATCAACCAATTCGATCTAATTTGCATTTATAGAGCACTTAACCAACAATAGCAGCATAAACAAGATTTTCAATTATAAACAACAAATCCAACAAGTCAGACCATTAGAAGTTCAATAAAGTAAGTTTTAATAAATGTTAAAGGATAGAATAACAAAAAATAAATTAGAAATCAACAGCTAAAATTTTTTGGAAAAACACTAAACATTGGGAAATGGAATTATGTATTTCTGAATTACTTACAGATCAAAAGAGAAATCACAAAAAAAAATAGAAAATATTTTGAACTGGATGAAAATGAAAACAAAACACATAGAAATTTGTTGGGTACAGTTAAACCATTGTTAGAAGAAAAGTATAATTTTAGATGCTTATAAAACATAAAAATATACAATCAATGAACTATCTCCCAATGTAAGAGAAATAAAAGTTAAATATTAAAAATTAAATAAATGAAACAAAAAGGATAAGAGCAGGACTCAATGATATAATAAATGAATAATAGAGAAAATCAGTAAAACAAAAAGCTGTGTTTGTAAAAATAATTGTATACTCTGAACATATTGAGAAGCTGAAATGCACAAAAACCTACAATAGAATATTATCAAATCAACTTCAGCACTGTCTAAAAGAAGTATTACACCTTGATCCCCACCACATCCACTTGCAGGAATAAACAGAGCTTGAGAAACCAATTACCAAAATCCATCAAAGTACTTTAAATATGTTAAATAATTAAATAATTATTTAACTAATATTTGCCATAAAATGAAACATCAAATTTAAGACATTATCATTCATAAGATGAATTTTATTTTATATTTTTTTACAATTTCTTTAAGGAGCTGCAGAGACAGCTTATGTACAACCAAACACCTCATAGAATTTGGTTTCTTGGTTTGGTGGTCTAGGGACATGGTTTAATGGAACATCCCAGGTAATTAGTCTAACACATTTTTAGTGTTACTGTTGTACTTCTTAGTTTCATTGTACAGTGACTTCAGGCAAAAGTTACAAATGCCTGTTCAAGACATAAACATTAGTCTCCATTCACCTGGAGCAGGAGAGGAAGAGGGACAGTCAGGACTAAGAGGAGGAAATGGAATGTGTGCCTAATTTTTGCTGTGAACAAATGCCTCCTTTTTGCCATGATACTAGAACAGGATGATGCCCAACTACCATGACTAAATGCTTTAGATATAAGAATCATGATCAAAAGGGTTGAAAATGCAGAACGTAATTCCATATTCTCATGGAATCTAGCCTTTCAGGAGCCATTCAGGCTGGATAAACTTCCAAGTGTTGCCCTGAGATAATCTTTAAGCCTTAAAAATATCCCTTGAAGCCTTCTTTAAACCAAACAATAGTTTAGCTTATTTAATAAAGAATGTTTGCATCTAACATTGAATGCAACCTTGTAGAAAAATTTAGAAGTGAAAACAGGAACTTTAAAGGTCAGATAGGAAGTCAGAGAACAAGGAGTTCATGTTAATGGGGGAAGAAAAATTTAGTAAAGGCGGGCAAGAATAGTTGCACAAGTTGAAGAATGTAATCAATGTAGAAATTGTTGATTTCGTGCATATTTTGCTGTGTATACTTTCAGCAACAATAGTAAAAAAAAAAAAAACTTTGATAGAAAGATGCAACATTACTTTATTTACCATTGGAAAGAACAGAGGACTAATTAAACTATGACACAATCCTAATACACCATTGATTGTAAGATATATCCTAGTTTCAGAGATGTTAAAATTTGAACAAATAGGCATCTTAGAATTTATGAAATACGGTATAACGAAGATAATGAAAAAGAAGAAATTAAGAGTTTTGTCAGAACTTGATAACTGAATTACAAATGATTAAGTCGGAAAGGAAGGAATCAAATACTTAGCTGAGGTTTTTAGTTTTATTTCTTGTTGTCAGTATCAAGAAATTGAAAGCCAGCGGGAGAAAATAATTATGTTATATCATGGGGACTTTTGGATGTGATATCTAGAAAGGAGTTTGAAATGTGGAATTAGAGGTAGGAAAAAGTGGTTATTATTTGAGAGTGATATTTGAGTCAAAAACGTAGGCCTAATTGTTGAAGACATGTGCACATGTGAACTCACCAAGAAACATAGGACATAGAAAGAAGAGACTAGGAGTTAGAACAGGAAGCTACATGTTTGGAAAAGAAAAAGCAAACATAGAAAAAAAAAAAAAGGAAGAATTACAAGGCAGAACAGTTTTAGTTTGGGGAATCCAAGAAAAAGAATGTTTTCAGAAGAGTGAGTTGGTCATTTATATTGGTAGCTGAAGAGCAGTGAAGAAAGCTGATTACTCTTTCCACCAAAATTAATTGCATGAAGTTAAGATTTTATGTGCTGAAAAATATTCTCGAAGATAATGAACAGATTTTACATTCTTTTCTTTTTAAAAAGTTTTCCAGCATGTAAGAGGGACACATTTTGTTTTAAAAGCTAGTATATAGGTGTTTAGAATCTGCCCCAAATTTTTAAAAGCTAACGCATGCAATTTACCAGTAATCTTAACCAAATCTGAAACATAGCTGTCATAACAACTTCTCTAGTTCCTAGTACTGCAGATGGTCATTAGAATTTTCAAAGAGAGAAGATAAATGTAGCACCCAGAGATATAAAAACAAAGAGTAAAACAATTCTCCAAATGAATAAATAAGTATTAAAATGAATGTTATTACAAGTATCTTCCAGCTGAAGATAAAGGTATGTGGTGTATATTTCTCCAGTTATAGCTCTGTAGCTATCATTCTACCTGGTCACAAACTCTCAGAGCAAGCATCTTTCCATTAAGAAGGAACATTTCATCCTGTGTGTATCTCCTCACATACCCTATCATCAGTCTGCTAGTGCCTTGTGGAGTAAACTTTGGAACTTTCTGTGTTCTCACATTTGAGTTGATCTCTCTCCTTGCATGCCAGTTTTTTTTTTTTTTTTTGCCCAGTTTGCGGGTTCTCTATTTACCCTTTTGGAGAAGTCTTTATATGCACATGAGAATTTAATTTTTAAAAGGTCCCAGTCATCTAGTTTCTCTTCCAGTTTTTTTTTTTTTTTTTTCCCCTAGCTTTTATTATATTTTCCAATTACAAGAATCATCTAGAAGCCAAATACATCTATTGCTGGACATCGTGGCCTCTAAGGAAATTGCAAAGCTAAAACCCTTTCTATGACCATGCCTAGGAAAAGGAAAGGTAGTTGTGGAGAGGCAAATCACTTTAGTCAGCTACCTCCAACCCTAATTTTTCTTTATTGGAAAAGTCATAGTAAAATGAGCATCAGGGGAAGACTCAATGCAAAAAATACACTAGGCTCAGTAAGCAGGGACAGGAACTAACATTTGTAGAGCATTTCACTATGAGCCTAATCTTCTGCTAGATGAACTAGATATATTACCTGATTTTTCTCTCTAAATCACACTACAAGATGGATATTGCCATAATTTTACAGGTGCTGCTACTGAAGATCAAAGAGTTAATAATTTGCCCATAACTACTTTGTGGCAGAGCAGCATTCAAATTTCAGTCTATCTTACTCCAAAATTCATAAACTTTCCTTATATGACATTTTCTGTTTAAGTACTGAGTGGAAAGGGGAAAGAAGATCCAAGGCTGTGTTTGGGGCATATTTATAGACACTCTATAGAGGCTGATTGTGTATTTAGGAGCTCAGTTTTTAACTATCAGCTTATAGACAAATTATCTTCCCACAATGGCTCACTAAATCAATGTTCACCTGCCAGCATTACAGAGACACCAGAAGTAAAAACCTCAAAACAATATTTTTGGTTATAAAAACTAAACCCACTGCCATGGAGTTGATTCTGACTCATAGCGACCCCCACTGGGTTTCTGAGGTGATAAATCTTTACAGAAGTAGATTGCTCCATCTTCCTTCCTCTCAGCTGCTGGTGGCTTTGAATTGCCAACCTTCTGCTTAGCAGTCAAATACCTTAGGCACCATTCTACCAGAGCTCTTTTATCTCTGGTTGTTGTTGTTGTTATGTGCCATGGAGTCGGACTCGACTCATAGCGACCCCTCCTTGGTTTTCCAAGGCAGTATCACTATGGAAGTAGATTGCCCAATCTTTGGTTAGGTGACCCTAACAACAGATTCCCCCATTTCATCAAGATTTCTTTTCTTAACAGTGTCTCTTTGCCTCTATGTCCTAATCTGTAAAACAAGTATAACAATGTCTACCTTCCAATATTGTGAAAATTATAAATCATTCATTTATACATGTTGGTTCCTAGGAAGTGTTTCAGATATGCAAATCACCCAGCACTGTTCATGGTACATACTTAGTACTTAATTCATAAAGGCATGGACCACATCTCAAGGGATCACTGGAGAAGAGAGAAACAACTACTTCATGGGTGGCACAGAGAGCATTGACTAACCACGACTATTTCATTACTGGATATTTTGCCATGTTTTATTTCCATACACTTGCACACCTGGACAGCACAGAGAGTCCTGTGTTGTTCTGTTCAGCAAAACAGGAAGTTTTCTTGACCACTGTAGCCACTTATTGCCCATTACTTTTTGAGTTTTGATGTGTTTCTGGATATTACAATGAACCCTAAGGTTCCCAGAAACATTTTGGTACAAAGATTAAGGAAGCAGGTGGGGTTGTAGAAGAAGACGATTCAATAGAGAAACTGACTAACTCTAGAAAAAAGTGACTGTGCACTGAGGGGAAGTTGTAAAAATATGTGGAGGTAGAACATGAAGGAAGTCTAAGGCAGCTTGATTTACTTTTCACAAGTCAGATGCCCCCACATTAAAGGGAAAACTAGAACAGACTAAAGTATTTTGTAGCACTTTCTGTAAACTAGAAATACTATATTGCTGATATTGATAACAAATTTGTAAATCATTTTTTTTACCTAATAAACCAAGTATGAAAGCAAAACAATATTTGTAAGGAATTAGTCATAAGGAAAAATACGTATGCTTCCAAAACCTGAGTGATTCCACAAACACACACACAATCTCTAACAAAGGAGCATGAGCAAAACTTTAAGAATAAAAATAAATTAAAAAAGTAGGTACCGATTTTAGCAAAACTGACCCACCTTTATTCATATGCTTATTATAGGTATTGGAGATATAATAGCTAAAAATACAGAGTTCTTTTTCCAGAGTTAAAATATAGTATGGGAGCTCTGGTAGCATAGTGGCTAAGTCACTTGCCTGCTAACCAGACGGCTGGCGGTTCAAACCTACCAGCCACTCCTCGGAAGAAAGTTTGGGCAATCCTACTTCTGTAGTGATACTGCCTCGGAAACCCAAGGAGGGGTCGCTATGAGTCGGGGCCGACTCGACGGCACATAACAACAACAACAACAACAACATATTGGAAAAAGCAGTGGCTTTCTATCAAGAAAAACTATGTGGTGGGGGCATATTTAAACCATTAAAATATAATTTTAAAATGCATTAGGATTTCATGTAACTATTTTTGTCTGGTTTATAAAACCGAAGTTTTAAAATATTTAAAAGTGTGAGCTAGGTTTAAATCCCAGGTCAGCTGCTCAATAATGAGCTGAGAATCTAGGTAAGTTGCATATCTTCTGCATTCCTCACAATTTTCATCTATGAAATAGAGAGAACAACATTTAGGATAACCTTTATGAAACTGCTGATATTTGACAGTAATTGATGTACAAACAGGGCAAATTCATTTGGTTTAATCTAATAACTAATTATCTAATGCTGAGAGAATTATGGAAATATTTAATAGAGTACACCTTGCACATTACATGGAATATAATCTGCCCATAGTTCCCTCCAAATCAATGCATCAAATCTATTCTTTAGATGATCTCTAAATTCAGGAGGGATATATTCAAGATCATATTTTGGCTCTCGTGGACTTGTTTTCATTGTC
>NW_006921674.1:9987356-9989090 GCF_000298275.1 Orycteropus afer afer | reverse complement strand
TTCTGCTGTGCATGGGTCGCTATGAGTCGGAAACGACTCGACGGCACTTAACAACAACAACAACAACAACATAGTTCCTTCCTATTCCCCTCCATTCTCCATGGATGATCCTGACCTTTAAGTATAATCTGTTCTCAATTTTCTGTGTTAGTGAAGGTAGCCATAGGATGGAAAACCGAACACTGCAAATGATAATTATATCATACTATAGGAGCTGCATTAAATATTAGATATAAATTACTGCATCGCCCAATTTTTCAGAAGGATCCCTGATGCCACAAGGTTTAAGTGCTCAGCTGTGAACTGCAAGATCAGAGGTTTGAATCTATCAGCTGCTCGGTGGGAGAAGAGATCTGGAGACCTGCTCTTGTAAAGATTGTTCTTGTTGTTGTTGTCAGGTGCCATGGGGTTGATTCTGATTCATAGTGACCCTATGGGACAGAGAGGAACTTCCCTATATGGTTTGCTAGGCAATTCTATTCTGTCCCATGGGGCTCTATGAGTCGGAATCAACTTGATGACACACAACAATTTTTCAGATAAGGCATCTGAATTTAGCTACTGATAGAGAATTCTTTCACTTTCCTCAGAATTTTAGTCTATAAAACCCAATTTCTCTAGTAGATGTCACAAAATAGGTCTCAACCCAAACTTTAAATTCTAAAACATTTAAAAGGAATGTTTGTTTGTCATTTTAAAGTTTAAAATATAATTTAACATCAATGATAATTTATCATGATGTAAATATTCTCATTATTAAAAACCATAATCATATCTTAAGGTTTAATAAGTTACTGAGAACACTTATTAAAACATTTAGAGAAAAGATCCTCAAGATAGAGCCAAAACATTATGTTAGCAATACATATTTTAATACATTTGCCATGCTACTTCTTCTAAACTTATTTCTTTTATATTAACTATTTATACCTCTTTAGAGTCACCTGTTGTTGTTGTTATGTGCCGTCGAGTTGGATCCAACTCATAGCTACCCTTCCTTGGGTTTCCAAGACAGTATCACTACAGAAGTAGATTGCCCCATCTTCCTTCCGAGGAGTGGCTGGTGGGTCACCTAGGTAAACTTATTCCATGCAAACTTCAGCATATTAACACAGTATTCATAAAGCCTTTAAAAATAACATGCCACTGCTTTTGATTTTAAGCATGTGTCAGATCATACCTTGTTTCTTACAGAGTATATACATGCTGTAGCCATAATAAGAATACCAGCAACAGGAAAGTCAACAAGAGAGTCGTGGCCACTTTAGTGAAGAAGTATAGTCATCTGTTGCTTAACTAAGACTCTAGCCTTTCATTCACAAAACTGTTGACTGAAATTTGGGCTGAACTAAATTCCAAATATCCGAAAATAAAACATATTAATATATGGTCATTAATGACTAACTCTAACAGCCTTGGAAACTATTTTCTGGATATAAATGTCAGCATACCATAATCTATTTCCCTCTGTTCATGCACTGTCAGTGGTGTTATTTTATTACCTATGAAACACAAGTTGCAAAGCAATCTCTTTTTGACAATGCTGTACAGTGCCAAGTAGTCCAACAATCCAGAAAATATAAAACTACAACAACTGCCCATTTTCAATAAAGAGGAAATAATTGCCTAGTTTTTATTTATACATGTTTTTATTTATACATTACCCATAGACCAGAGGAATAGTAAAGGAGAACAACTTAAGAGGATACAAAGAAATGAAAAAGAAAAAAAAAA
>NW_006921674.1:9979303-9987061 GCF_000298275.1 Orycteropus afer afer | reverse complement strand
TAAAAACAATTGCATTGTGAATTTTGCCTCTGATATCCCAGTCAACCAAATGTGAAAGTGGCATATGGCACAAAAGCAAGCTGCAGATGGCCCAACAGCAGCTGTACACATCTGGCACATTGCTGTTTGATTTTAAATTTGCCAACTCACCAGATGACTCTTTCTGGAGAGAAGCCCAATAAGAGAAATTCACTCATGTTCCTTCCTGCACAGTCTCAATGCTGTAGCTACTTTTCTCACTCTCATCTGTGCATTCTGATATGATTATGAATTCTCAGACCTTCTACAAGTTTTTTTTTTTTTTAAAAAGATCATTCTGGTTCAGCTTGGTGGTAAATAGTACCCAAGTTCTCAGATTTTACAACCTATGTAAACCATTTCAGAGCTTTATCTTTGAAAGCTAGTGAGATAGCCTATAAAACAGAAGAACATTTGGTGCAATTAGTATGCAATGTAAGAATATAGTGATAGAAATTCAGGAATATCACTTTCCCTCCAAAAGCTTTGCAGATAGATATTGGAATTAGTCTGTCAAGAAATTTTAAATCTCATCCAATTTGACACCAGAAGTCCAATTGAAGTAGAATGTAAATAAATAACTCATTTGTTAGAAAAAAAATCATATTTAAGGTTGTTATGGTTGTTGGTGTTAAGTGCCAGTAAGTTGGTTCCAACTCATAGTGACCCGATATACAATAGAACAAAACACTACTTGTTCCTGTACCATTCTCACAGTCATTACCATTCTTGAGCCTGTCATCACAGCCACTGTGGCAATGCATTTCACTGAAGGTCTTCCTCTTTTTGATGACCTTCTCCTTTACCAAGCATTATATCCTTCTCCAGGGACTGATCCCTCTGACAACATGACCTTAGTATATAATGGTCATCTTATATGGTGGATAAATTTACATGTTCTAGGCAAACAGAATATTCTCTCTAAGTAGGAATAGTCTGCATAAGATGTCTGCATAAAGTGGCATTTGTGCTAATATCCAACTATTGTGTGTTTTCTCCATTGCTGGACTCAGGGTTGAATTGTTCTTTGTAGTGACTATGTGATTTACTCTGGCTAATAAAATTTGTTGTTGTTTGCCCTCGAGTCAGACCTGACTCATAGCGACCCCTCCTTGGATTTCCGAGGCAGTATCACTACGGAAGTAGATTGCCCCACCTTCCTTCCGAGGAGTGGCTGGTGGGTTTGAACCGCCAGCCTTCTGGTGAGCAGTCACGTGCCGTAGCCACTATGCTACCAGAGCCTAAGGCACGTGACTGCTCACCAGAAGGCTGGCGGTTCAAACCCACCAGCCACTCCTCGAAGGAAGGTGGGGCAATCCTACTTCCGTAGTGATACTGCCTCGGAAACCCAAGGAGGGGTCGCTATGAGTCGGGCGGACTCGACGGCAAACAACAACAACAACAATAAAATTTGAGTGTAGGTGACGTGTGCCACTACCATGTGGAAGCTTTAAGAACTGGTGTCTGATTTATCACATTGGCTTCCCACTGGAAGCACAGATCTATAAGGAGCCTCTATTAATCTGAGTTTGTAATTACAATGAGTAGAGTTTTGTTACCAACTCATTTTGGACATATAGTCTAAGGGAGAAAATTTGTTTTGTTAAGCACTGAGATTTGACAGTTATTTTTTTCTTAGGGAATTATTAACTATCCTGACTAATACAAAGTCAATCATAAATTTCATGGAAACAATCTTAATTTCAACAAAAAGAATTGCAGTCATTTATAAGTTTGTTATCAGAAAAGCCACCTAATGATATTTATACAAAATCATAAGATTTTACTGAGATTTCTAGAGGTTTCAGTCTGTGACTTAATTATGCTCCCTTCTTCTCATAGGGCCACAGACAGACGTGAAGCCAAAGGAACTAGAAGAACAAATGGGATAAATAGTATAAAGTTATTATCAAGCATTTAACACCTTTGCATGGAATAAAAAAATCTGAAGCTTAATGAAAGCCACCAGCAGACTCTAAAAACCAAATTTCCTTCAAGTTTCAACCACAAAAAAAAAGAAGAAAAAGAAGTATGAGAACTCCCAGGGATGACTCTTGACTACATTGTTGTTGTTGTTTTGTGCTGTAGAGTCAGACCCGACTCATAGCGACCCCTCCTTGGGTTTCCGAGGCAGTATCACTACGGAAGTAGGATTGCCCAACCTTCCTTCTGAGGAGTGGCTGGTGGGTTTGAACCTCCAGCCTTCTGGTTAGCAGTCAAGTGCCTTAGCCACTATGCTACCAGAGTTCCAAGGAAATAAAAATATCTGGAGAATTCTCAAAGTTTTTGTTATTGTGATTGGTTATGTTTGCTTTTTTCTAATCTGACGTGATTTTTTCTTAGACTTAACAGTATCTGATGAAAGTTAAAGATCAGTTGTAAGGATTTGGCTTCCTTTAAAGAGGGCTGGCTGAGGACAAGAGATTTGGAAACGCACAGAGGATTTCATCTGAACATGTCTATTTGAATTTTTCTTTGGTTTCTCACATTTAACATGTACAAAAGGAAACTTAAATCTCTTTTCTAAAACCTATTCTTCCTATTAAACTTCCACCACAATAATGGCACCACTATCCCCTTAAATTACTTCAGTCAAATATCTATGACCCATCTTTGACTTCTCTTTATTTCTTTACTTTGTTGGGTCTTGTTTATTCTGTCTCTAAGCTTGTCCCATTTTCTCATCATCATTTCTGTTGTTTCAGATCAGCTACATTTCACATGGCCATCATTACAGCAATTTAACTTCCCTTAAAGTGCTTTAAACTACCTAGTCCCTGTGCTTTGTGTTTTCATAGTGTTTTATGTATGACTTTTTTTTTTATTTTTAAATGCATTAATTGTACTTTACCTACTTGAATAGAGTAAAAATACTTTGAGTTACTTATGTATTTCTAGTGTCTAGCAAAATCTCTAGCACAAAATAGATATTTGATAATTTTTTGATAAGTGAAGCATTACCTTGAAAGTAAAATGTAAAATGATTTCTTCTAAGAATGATTAAACAGAGATGGAAGAAGAAGGTAGGTCCAAATCCATAGGGGAGGAGAGCTCAGAGATGACATGTGAATAGCACTGTTGTTGTTGTTATGTGCCTTTGAGCCAGACCTGACTCATAGTGACCCCTCCTTGGGTTTCCAAGGTGGTATCACTAAGGAAGTAGATTGCCCAACCTTCCTTCCAATGAGTGGCTGGTGGGTTTGAACCCCCAGCTTTCTGGATAGCAGTCAAATGTCTTGTACTATGTCATCAGAGCTCCCATGAATAGCGTTAGTGCACAAGAGTTAATCAATGGCCTAGGGGGTTGAATCAGTCATGTTGACATTCACATAAAAGTAATCATAAAAATTAAAGGTGAGACAATTACAGGACACAAAACAAAAAATATAATTCTTGATATATACAAAAAAGGATAAGGTAGGAATGCTAATAGTAAAACTAAAGACCAGTATTCATGCTAACTTCTTAATAGTTGTTCTTAGGGGCTTTTGAGTCTGTTTTGACTCGTAGTGACCCCATGTACAACAGAACAAAACACCGCCCAGTCCTGCACCATCCTCACAATCATTACTATGCTTGAACCCATTGTTGCAGCCACTGTCTCAATCCATCTTATGGAGGGTCTTCCTCTTTTTTGCTGACCATCTGCTTTATCAAACATGATATTCTTCTTCAAGGCTTAGTCTCTCTTGACATTACAAAAGTATGAAAGAAAAATCTGGCCATATTTCCTTCTAAGGAGCATTTCAGCTGCCCAACTGACTAGAACAGATCAATATCTGTGCCCATTGCAAAGAAAAGTGATCCAACAGAATGCTGAAATTATCATACTACATCATTAATATCACATGCAAGTAAAATTTTGTTGTTTGTCATTGAGTCTGACTCGACTCATAGCGACCCCTCCTTGGGTTTCCAAGGAAGTGATACTTCACTACAGAAGTAGATTGTCCAAAGTTCCTTCTGAGGAGTGGCTGGTGGGTTTGAACAGCCAACCTTCTGGTTAGCAGTCAAGTGTCTTAGGCATTATGCTACCAGAACTTCCAATTCAGAAATGGTTGCAGCAGTAAATGAAACTTCCAGAAATTCAAACAGGATTCAGAAGAAGGTGTGGAATAAGGGTTATCATTGCTGATGTCAGATGGATCTTACTCAATAATAAAAAATACCAGAAAGATGTTTACCTGTGTTTTACTGACTGTGCAAATTCATTTGACTCTGTGGATCATAAGTTATGGATAACATTGCAAAGAATGGGAATTACAGAACACTTAACTGTGCTCATGGGGAACCTGTACATAGACCAGGAGGTTGTTTTTCAACCAGAACCAGAGGATAGCACATGGTTTAAATTAGAAAGGGTGTGTGTCAGGTTGTATCCTTTCATCATACTTATTCAATCTGTATGATGTTGAGCACATAGTTCAAAAATATGGACTATATGAAGAAGAATATGGCATCAGGACTGGAGGGAGACTCATTAACAACCTGCAATATGCAGATGGCATGTCCTTGCTTCTTGAAAATGACTATGACTTGAAGCATTTACTGATGAAGATCAAAGACTGCAGTCTTCAGTATGGATTACACCTCAACAAAAAACAAAAATCCTCATAATTGGACCAATAAGCAACATCACAATAAATGGAGAAAGATTGAAGTTGTCAGGTATTTTCATTTTATTTGGATCCACAATCAACACCCATCGAAGCAACCATCAAGAAATCAGATGTCATATTGCACTGGAAAAATCTCCTGCAAAAGACATATTTAAAATATTAGAAGCAAAATATCACTTTAAAGATTAAGATGTGACTGACCCAAGCCATAGTATTTTCAATAGCCTCATATGCATGTGGAAGCTGGACAATGAATGAGGAAAACTAAAGAAGAGATGATCCCTTTCAATTATGGTGTTGGCAAAGAATACTTAAAATACCATGGACTTTCAAAAGAATGAACAAATCTCTCCCAGCAGAAGGGCAGCCAGAATGCTCCTTGGAAGTGATAATAAATAACCAGACTTTGTCTCACCTACTTTGGTCATGTTGTCAGAAGGAGCAGTTCCCTAGAAATACTATATTTTGTAAAGCACAGGGTCAACAAGAAAGTGGAAGACCCTCAACAACGTGGATTAGATAGTGGTTACAACAATAGGCTCAAGTGTAACAAGGATTGTGAGAATGGTGCAAGGCGAGGCAGTATTTCGTTTTGTTGTACATAGGGTTGCTATGAGTCAGATGGAGCCAACTCGAATGCACCTAACAACAACAGATTGAAAACGAATGGTGAAAGTATACAGCCCTGAAGCACACTTTCCTTGATTTTAAACCATGCAGTATACCCTTCTTCTGTTCCCCAAACTGCCTTCTGGTTGATGTATAGATTTCTCATGAGCACAATTAAGGGTTCTGGAATTCCCATTCTTTGCAATGTTATCCTTAATTTATGATCCACAGAGTCAAATGAATTTGCACAGTCTGTAAAACACAGGTAAACATCTTTCTAGTATTCTTTGCTTTCAGTCAAGATCCATCTGACATCAGCAATGATATTCCTCATTCCAGGACCTCTTCTGAATCCAGCTTGAATTTCTGGAAGTTCCCTATCTATGTACTATTACAACTGTTTTTGAACTATTTTCAGCAAAATTTTACTTGTGAGTGATATTAATATTGTTCTATAATTTCCATATTTTGTTAGATCACCTTTCTTTGGAATGGACATAAATATCAATCTCTTTGTTGATCAGGTAGACATCTCAGCGGGTATTCCATCAATTCCTGGAGGCTTGTTTTTCATCAGTTCCTTCGATGCAGGCTGGACTTCTCTCTTTAATACTGTTGGTTGCTGATGATATGCTACCTCATGAAATGGTTGAACACTGACTAATTCTTTTTGGTACAGTGACTTTGCATATTCTTTCCATCTTCTTTTGATGACTCCTGTATCACTCAATATTTTGTCCATAAAATCCTTCAAAATTGTGACTTGAAACTTGAGTTTTTTCCTTTAATTCTTCGGCTTGAGAAATGCCAAGCATGTTGTTCCATTTTAATTTTCTAACTCCAGGTCTTGGCACATTTCATTATAATACTTTATTTTGTCTTCTCAAGCTGTCCTTTAAATCTTCTGTTCAGCTTTTTCATTTCATCTGTTCAGCTCTTTTGTTTCATCATTTCTTCCATTTGCTTTAGCTGCTCTCTTCAAGAGCATGTTTCAGAGTCTTTCTTGATGTTCATTTTGGTCTTTTCTTTCTTTTCTGATTTTTTAATGACCTTTTGGTTTCTTCATATATGATTTCCTTGATGTTATCTCACAACTCATTTGAACTTCAGTCACTGGTGTTCAATGTTTCAAATCTATTTTCAGATAATCTCTAAATTCAGGTGGTCTCTAAATTCAAAGTTGTATTTTGGCTCTTGTGGGCATGTTTTAATGTGCTTCAGCTTCAATTTATACTTGTATACGAGCAATTGATGGATGGTTCTACAGCCAGTCCCTGGTCTTGTTCTGATGTTCTTGAACTTCATCATCTCCTTCCACAAATATAGGGGATTTGACTCCTATGTATTCTATCTGGTGCAGTCCATGTATATAGTCACTGTTTATGTTGTTGAGAAAGGAGTTTGCAGAGAAGAAGCTGTTAGTCTTGAAAAATGCTATCATGTGATATCTGGCATCATTTCTATTACCAAAGCCATATTTTCCAACTACTAATGCTACTTCATCATCTCCAAGTTTTGTAGTCCAATCACTAGTAATTATCAGTATATCTTGATTACATGTTTGGTCTATTTCAGACTGCAGAATTTTGTAAAAAATCTTTTATTTCTTCATCTTTTCTTTTAGTGGTTGGCGTGAAAATTTGAATAATAGTAGTTTTAGCCGGTCTTCCTTGTAAGGCATATGGATATTGTCCTATCACTGACAGCATTGTACTTCAGGATATATATTAGTAGTTGTAGTGTGTATCAATTAGCTAATACCACCTAATGTTATATAATAAGCTACCCAAATTAGTTGGCTTAAAATAAAAATCATATATTCTTTCTCAGGTATCTGTGGTTTGGCTGAGAATTTGTTGATCTACTCTGGCTAAGGTGGTCATCTCTGCTTCAAGCTGTGGGTCTTTACAGGCTTATTTCCTCACTTGGGGTTTGACTCAGGTCTGCTCCTGATGTGTTTGTTCTGATAGAACCCATGCAAATTTGAAAGTACCAGACTGCGATGAACACATGAGGCTGAAATATCTTATCCACAAGAGGGTCAGAATTTGTCCAGGGGGAGTTTCTCTCATTTGATGTCAGAAGGGCAAAAGGGCAAGCCTAGCCTTGTAAGTCTATCTCAAGCTTTTGTTTACATTATGCCTGCTAAGATTCCATTTGCCAAAACAAGCCATGTGGTTGAGGGCAAAGTCAAGAAAAGAGAATTCATTCCATCTTTAGTGGCAGGGACAGCAAAGTCACATGGCAAAAGCCACAGGTACAGAGAATGAGAAAGAATTGGGGTCAATAATTCAATCTAGCATATAGCCCTTTGTGATTTTGAGGGTAACTTTAAAGATGAAGCTATTGGCTGTCAGTCACTTGGCAGATAGTTTTATCTTTCTCTAAATAAAAGCCATAAAATTAAATAACATAATTTCTTAAATAATATATAATGCAAAGAGACTTATTGTTGTTGTTGTTATGTGCCGTTGAGTCAGCCCTGACTCATAGCGACCCCTCCTTGGGTTTC
>NW_006921674.1:9976889-9978628 GCF_000298275.1 Orycteropus afer afer | reverse complement strand
GGCGGACTAGGTAGAAAGACTGCACAGACCCTCTTCAACAAAGAAAAGGGAAACCAATTAACACAGACACAGAAGATAATCCTGGACCCCTGAACCTTGAAGGGAAGGATATAGAAGTAGACTAAACCCCAACTAGCAGAAGAATTTGCATGGAAATACCAAAAAAGGAGACAGACGGAGCTGCGGTCTGGCAGTGATCCTGAGCGATCCTGACCACATGGCACAGACAGCTTGGAGAATGCTGATGGTGGTAGGACCTAAGAATTAACCTAAAAATCAGCCCTGCTAGCCAGGGACTTCATGGAGGACTGCGCTGGTGGCTGGGAAATAAATGGAGAAGGTGAAGAGAAATGGGGCTGAGCTGTGGACTTTTGCCTGTCGGGAGGATGCTGCCATTTTGAATGTTCACAAGTGGCTTGACTATTTTGGATATTTAAAGAGACAGTGCTCTTGCAGATTCCAGGGTCTTAAGAACAGGTTCTGCTTGCCAGCAACCACAAGGCCACTCTGGACCTGCAAGACTGAAAAGGTACAACATTCCTCTTGTTATTCTTATACCCCACACCCGCTTGGTGAACGGAGGTGCGGCCATCCCCCACTCCCACCTACCTTTTGGGCCCACAGGAACTCCATCACAGTCTGTGTGCTCAGATGGAGCCTGAGTGCCCTGCCCTGTCCTCCACCGATTTTCTTTTTCTCTTTTTTTCTTTCTTTTTTTCTTCTTTGCTTTCTTTTCTCTGGTGATTAGTTTGCTTGTATTTGTCAGTTTTTAAACAATTATTATTATTAATACTTTTATCCTTTTTACTATTATTCTTATTCTTCCCCTCCCAGGTCCTAGTTTTCAGCTTTTTTTCTTTTCCCTGTTCCTGGTTGAAAAAAATTTTTTTTTAAATTTAATTTTTCCCCCTTTTTTCTCATGGTTAACCCCATTCCTTCTTTTTCTTTTTGCATTTTTCCCATTTTATTTTCATTATTCTCCTTTTCTACCTTTTTTCTCTTAGTGCCCTATATCCAGATATTGCAGGTTTTCTTGGTTTTTTTTGTCTTCTTTTTCTGTTTTAACTTTTTTTGGTTATTGTTCCTGTGTGATTACATGGTGTTTTTTTTTTGTCCATGTGCTTTTAGTTTTTTGATGGTTATTCAATTGTAATTTGTGTCTAATTGAGTGAGAGAAAGCAACAGTCCCCATAAGACACAACTATACCCACACCTCCTGCAACTTCACTTACTGAGCGAGAGCCACTTCCTCCTTCTCCACCAACAGGCCAATGATGAAAAACCACCAAGAAGAGCCTGAATCAACCTTGGATGCTCTTCAAAAACAGCTAACAGAGATCTAAATACAACAACATCATGATGCCTCGGAAATAATAGACCATCACAGTCCACACAAAGAAGCAGGATAAAGGGGTAGAAACAAAGGAGCAGGATACAGACCCAGAACACATCCCTGAGTAAGAAGCAGCTTGGAACTCTCTGAAAAGGAATTCAAACAAATTATATTTAGGTATCTTCAAAGGATTGAGAGACAGACCAAAGAAAACACAGAAAAAACCCTAGATGAATTTTGGAAGAAAATACAAGAACAAAAAAGACAAAATAAATGAAAAATTAGAAATGATTCTAAATCTACAGATAGAAATCTAGAAGATTAATACTAAATTGTCAGAAATAGATAACACTTTGGATGGGCAAAGGAGTAGAATTGATGCAATGGAAGACAGAATTAATGAGAT
>NW_006921674.1:9953865-9971250 GCF_000298275.1 Orycteropus afer afer | reverse complement strand
TAGCGACTGGTACACCATCTGATCTGGAGCCTATATGACTATGAGACCAGAAGAGCTAGATGATGCCTGGCTACCGCTCTCTTCCACATGGAAGGGGATCTGTGTAGGAGATCCTTGATAGAGAGGGAGGACAATGTGGAACAAAAGTCAAAATCATTTGGAGGAAAAAAAAAAGTGGGGGAGGACCAGGTTTGCTGGTCTGATAGAGCTTGGTGGAATTGCTGAGACTATGATGCCTAGCTGTCCTTCAGGTCTGGAATTGAACCCACACCTGTGGTTTCCAGCCAAACAAAAGACAGGCATATGAGTTGAACATTTACCTCAGGTGGATACATTCCTTGGAGAATCATAGTAGAAACAAGGGCTGCTTATGTACAGGGAGACAGCTCAGGGGGCAGGAGTGCATGGAGGGATGGACATTGGGAAGAGGTAACTATGGGGAGGAATTGGGAGGGGAGCTGTTGCATTGTGGTAAACTGTGGCCAATGTCATGATACAAAGTGTATGTGAACTGCTGTACGGAAAGTGAATTTGCTTTGTAAATCTTTACCCAAATCACAATAAATAAATAAATAGATAGATAATGTATTAAAAAAAAAAAAAAGAAAATCAAAAGTGAAGAACATGCTTGCCATTTCTCAAGCTGAAAATATGAGAGGAAAATTTCAAGTCTCAAGTTGAAATATTGAAGGACTCCATGGGTAAAATATTGAATGATACAGGAAGCATCAAAAGAAAATGTAAGGAATACATGGCATCATTAAGCAATAAGAATTGGTCAACATTCAACTATTTCAGGAGGTAGAATATAATCAAGAACTAATCATGTTGAAGGAAGAGGTCCAAGCTGCCATGAAGGAATTGGCAAAAGACAAAGTTCCAGGAATTGATGGAATATTCATGGAAATGTTTCAACAAACTGATGTGGTTGAAGTAAAGATATCACTATGAAAACTAAGGTTGTATTCTCTGCTCCCTCTCACTGCATGCCTGAGTACCACAGCACATCCTAATTCAATTCGTAGTCTCTTAAGTAAATAAAATTATGTTGATCTTGATTCTCTCTCCCCATCATGAAGTTAGAGGAGGTTAGCGGATGCTGTCCCCACATCTTTTTTGCAGAAGGCCAAAGAATTGATGTATTTGAAATATGGTGTTGGTGAAGATTACATATACCATGGACTAACAGAAAAACAAACAAATCTGTCTTGGATAAAGGACAGTCAGAATGCTCCTGAGAAGTGAGGATGGCGAGACTTAGTCTCTTGTTCTTTGGTTATGTTGTCAGGAGAACCCAGTTCCTGAAAAAGGACAACATGCCTGGGAATGTAGACGGTCAGCCAAAAAAGGGAGACCCTCAACACCAGATCAATTGGCACAGTGGCTGCAACAATGCGCTCAAGCAAAACAACATGGTGAGCATGGCGCAGGATTGGGTAGTGCTTTGCTCTGTTGTATATAGGGTTGCTATGAGTTGGAACTGAATTGATGGCACCTAACAACAACACAGCTTGTTACAGGATAGATCTTGATCTTGGTATGGGCTGAACATAAAAGCTATATCGGCTAGTAACATTATTAAATTTTAGCTCACATAAACAAGAAAACTGCATTGGTCTGTCACTGTTAAGCACTCTATGTGCCTTAACTTATTTAATCTACAAATAACACTAGGAGATAACCATTTTTAAGTCCATTTTATATAAAGAAACTTACGATCCCAGTGAGGAAGCTAATTTTTGGTTAATAAACAGCAGCACAGAGGAAAAAATCCAGAGATGTTTTACTTAAGCCTGAGTCTTATATTGTGTCACCTCACTATAAACATGCAATCTGTTTTGGTTCTTCTCTTTTCAAGCAGTTATACCACTTAAGAATGTAGGTATTTACTTCATAGTTTTTCTTTTAGCTTCATTCTCAATCCTCCTTTCCCTCATGTCACAGAGGCCTTGAAATCTATAACAAACCTTATTTCAACTCTACCTTTCATCACAAGTCATTAGGCTTTGATAACACATGAGCTCAATCTTACAGATCCTTAAGGCTTTAAAACATGTATATTTCCTTTATTGTCTGTCTTTTTAGTTACTTCTTGGTAATCATCATGCTCTCCTTGCCCTTTGTATTCTCTGCTCCCTCTCACTGCATGCCTGGGTACCACAGCACATCCTAATTCAATTCATAGTCTCTTAAGTAAATAAAATTAAGTTGTCCATATATAAATTGGAAATTCCAGTGTGGATTTCTTTCTATTTCAAGGACTTTAATTCCTATCAGAGTTAGTCATAATAAATATATCATGACCTTTCTTGATTCATTCTGTTTTCTTTTTCTTCTTTTATTAAGAAAATTTCAAATAGGAAGAAAGATCTCCCAGGTTACTGCCGACATTCTAATTTTCTGTTTTGTTTCATATATGTGGCATATACACAGACATTCAAATTTCTAGAGTGTACATAAGATGACCATGTTTACAATGATAGAATTTGGATTCCATTTCTACTTCTCAGTATGTTCACATAAAAATAGAATAGTAAGCAAAGAAACGATGATTACAATTATCTAACCAGCGATAGAGATCAGACTTGAAGTCTATAATTGCAGTGATAAGGGAAAATTGGAAAAATGAGCTTAGGGTTGGGTCAAAGTTGCCTTTGTCCCTTGAAAGTATAAATCCAGGCTTTTGACAAATGGATTATGCATCAGGGTTTCGCTTTAAAATTTCACCTGCCAATGCAGTGTTCTTTATATTTATGTTGTTAGTATATGTTAATTTATGTAACCAAATTATTTTTTTCACATTGATAGAGATTCAACTCAATGTTAGTGACTGGTTTGGAAAACAAGTAATCATTTTGATGAAAGTTTAAATAAATACTAGTTCCAGGCTATGTATTCTTCTTGCTAATTCACAACTGTAACCTCCATTTCTGGCATATTTTCACTTAATTTTTTTTTATTTGTACTTTTACATATGATTGAATAAATATAACATGGTAGAAAAATCTAGGCTAAATAAATAAAAATCATAAGGAAAAAGGAAAAACAACCCTGATCAATAGGGCTGTGTAAGAAGGGTTCTTAGTGGTAATTGACATATATTTGAGAACTACTGCTGCAGTGACACCTCTAGAGGAGTAGATATCAATGCCCTAATCAGAACCCATCTTATTAGACAATGCCATACACAGAGTATCCATGTGTAAGAAGGTCAAAGGTCATAGCTTTGGAATTAATCCCATAGTAAATGCACACGTCAAACTTCATGAACTTTAGCTGAAGTTGGAAAAGACAATTTGAGAACTTGACTGTGGGTAGATAATTTACATTTGTGTGAAATAAAGAATTTTCTATACCTAAGCCATACAAAGGGCCAAATTTACTGCCATCAATTGCTTTTCTATAACACCAGCTCAACCTTTGCCCCCAATTAGACATGTGCAGTAAGAAGAAGAACTGGTAGCAAGAAAGTCAACAGATTCTCAAGAGTTGTAAAAGAAACCTGGAAGTTGACTGAGCAGATTCCACTGATCCCATTCTTTGCGCTGGGCATCAGGAAAACTCTGTGACCTTAAGAAACTCAAGGCTTTCTGAAATTCTGATTCTAAAGAATGCTTTGAGTTTGGTTCTCCTCATACCATACAGGAAAGCACAGTCAGAAGAAGAGTTGCAATATACTTGAAGTATCTCACAGAACTCTTTTTACTTTTATCAATGATGCAGCCATACAGGAGCAATGTCAAAGTAACACTGAGTCAATAAATGCTATGCTGGGGAAAAGATTTACCTACCAATTGAATAGGACTCACCTTTTGCCTATATAAGATACATGTCAATGCTACCAAAGTAAAAACAACAAATCATAGAATCAGGGAGCTGACAACTCATACCTGCAGTCTTTCCTACATGCCCATGTCTTATTTTACGCCTATAAATTGGAAGAGTGGGTCTGGACCAAGGGATAATGATCACATCTACTATCTGACCACATCAGCATTTTCCAAGTGCTCTAGCCTCTAGAGTGCCCCCTATTCCTTGATTCCACAACAGAAGCTCTGAATTTATTAGAGAAATACATCCCAGATAAGCATTTATTACAATACAAGGATTTGTGGGTAAATAACTTTAAAATCATTGCAGAAGTAGAAGCTCAACTTTTCTTACCCTTCATTTCCACATCTGAACTCCTCTTGAAGAGAGAAAAAAAGTAGTTCTGAAGAGGCATTGAAGCCAGACATGTACAGAGGTGTAACTTTTAGTGAGTGGAGGAAGTTGTTTTCATTTTTCTCTGCAGAGCTCTCTTCAGTCACTGTCATTCTCTGTTGTTCTTTCATCTCACCCCATAGTTTCTCCATTGTAATCTAAGATAATACTCCAAATGTCCATTAAATATAAAATGATTCTCCATCATAATCTATGATAATGCTACCATCACTTCTCTATTTTAGCTGATGGGAAAGAGGAAAGGAACAAAGCAACAGAATGTTCTTTTGTTCCTAACTGTATAACCCAAATGTTATGCACATCACTCCATTGGTCAAAACTTAGTCATGTGGACATATCTAGCTGCTAAGAAAGTTAGAAGATGTAGTCCTGAGATCCAATACTATAATAAAAATCTGCTACTAAAAGAAGGGAGAATCTGAAATGGAAAGGAGCCAGTTTTATCTGTTACATATTCACTAGTGAATCAAAGATAAAACTATGTCTGGTTTCATAAAGGATAACTGTTTCTTTACTGCCCAGATATTTCCTTTTCTCTCCCTATTCATTATTTCCTCATATTAAAAGACCTTCAGATTCCTTAAATTTCCTACTCTATTTTTCTTTCTTTGTTTTGTTTCTCTATGTTGACTCCAAAATTCTGTTAATGGGTATGAAAAGAAAATGATACTTTAACCCATATACAAAAATATATATATGAGTAAATGTTTAATGTACATTAGTTTCTACTCAGTTTTTGTTAAATTATCCTTATGATGATTAATTTTTCAAACAAACATTATTTTCTATCTATATCAGAAGTTTTGACCTGTAACCACAAAGGAAATTTTTGTTTTTGAAGCCTATGTGTAGTCAATAAATATTACACATTAAGTTTCTTAATTTCTGTAGGGGAATGTAGCCAGTGGAGATGGGGTCTATCTCTCTGTGCACTTATTTTTTACTGAGAACAATTAATGGGTTATGTATCTAAGTGCTAAGGATGCAGACAACATCCCTTCACTCATGGAACTTGTGTTGTTGTTGTTGTTATGTGCCGTCGAGTCAGACCCGACTCATAGCGACCCCTCCTTGGGTTTCCGAGGCAGTATCACTACAGAAGTAGATTGTCCAACCTTCATTTTGAGGAGTGGCTTTTAGTAGGGGAGAAATAAATTGTCATTATAAATGTGATTACTATATGAAAAATAGTAGTAATGTGTTGTAAGAGAGAATATTGTAGTGACCCAGTTTAAACAAGTTTCTCAGTTGCTCTTTCTTGAAGAGATGATGTTTAAGGTATTTCAGTCACATGAAGATGGCAAGAAAGAATATTTCAAACAGAAAACCAAGAAGCTCAAGACCATACATATAAGCAAAGGACACCTAATTATTAGCTCAACTGGTCTTTTACTAGCCCACCAGAAGCAGTTTAAACCATTTCTACCTGCATTTTCATGCTATAGAGAATGTTGCTAACAAATAGAAAATGCCTTAAGTGTTAAGGTTAGTGACCAGACCTGGGGAGTTAAATAAGCAAAAAGATCAGCCATTCCTGAGGTGACCAATAAAATAAGCAATCAGCATTTTGTACAGCCCAAGAGGAGAAGAGAATAAACTATAGAGGAATAAATTGAGAAAAACTTATTGAAAATAAACTTTAAGAAAGCTATATTTTTAAATGGAGAGGGAAAATGATGTTTGAAACAAGAATGTGCCAATAATGGCATCATGAACCAGAGATGAGCAGCTAAGCTTGGACAACATATGAGACATCCAGCTTGGATCACAATAGGCACTGTCCTATTCTGCATATAGAAAGAGTTTTACTAGCACTTTGTGACGATGAACAGGTGGCATATTTGAGAACTTCAATGCCTTTTATATTTACTGCATACCTTTAGGTTTAGTGGAATATGCTGTGAAATGTATATGGTTCTTACTCCCTAGAGTGAATTCACTCATTCTTTGTCATGACAAATCTTGGCAAAAGAACATTTCTAGATCTTACTATATCTATAGTAGGTAGAACACAATCAAACTACTGTAATCAAGAATGAAGTATCTGCACATGAAAGTTTCTGCTACAGACTTTTATTTTTAAATTAATCTACTACATCATACAAAAAAATTATAGAGAATTTATGAACACTTAGAATACAGTGATGTATTTATAGGCAAACAAAACACCATTTTATTTGTTTATTTTTATTATGATGAAGCATTAATTAGAAACCTTCAGGGATGGGATTCAATTTATCATGGTTTTATAGGATAAATATGGGAACTAGGAGTCAGACAAATTAATTTTGGATCTCTATTTACTATTTTTGTGACCTTGGGGACCTTGGAAAAAGATAATGCTGATTCTTTCTATGTGAAAGTTAATGAAATAAAGTAAAAAAAGATCTAGCACCATGGCTGGTACTTAGTAAACCAAAACTAAGCCCACTACCATTGAGTCAATTCAGACTCATAGTGACACTAAAGGACATAGTAGAACTGCCCCATAGGGTTTCCAAGACAGTAATCTTTACAGAAGCAGATTGCCACATTTTTCTCCTGCAGATTGGTTGGTTGGTTGGTTCTAACCAACTTTTCAGTTAGCAGCTGAGTCATCTAACCACTGTGCAACCAAAGCGTCACCCTGGCACTTAGTAGCTATTCAGTAAATATTAGTTTCTCTTTTCCCTTATATTGTTGTTCTTGTTAGGTGCCATCGAGTTGGCTCCGACCCAGCAACCCCTATGTACAATAGACCAAATGCTGCCTGGTCTTGCACCATCCTCACAATTCTTGCTTTCTAGGCCTGAGTCCATTGTTGCAGCCACCATGTCAATCCATCTTGTTGAGGGACTTCCCTTTTTCACTGACCCTCTACTTTACCAAACATAGTATCCTTGTCCAGGGACTTTTCCCCTCTGACAACATGACCAGAGTAGGTGAGAGACGAAGTGTGGCCATTCTGCTTCTAAGGAACATTCCAGTTGCACTTCCAGGACAGGTTAGTTTGTTCTTCTGGCAATCCATGGTATTTTCAGTATTTTTTGCCAACCCCACAATTCAAAGACATCAACTCTTCTTCAGTCTTCCTTATTCATTTTCCAGCTTTCACATGCATATGAGGTGATTGAAAATGCCATGGCTTGGGTCTGGTGCATCTGAGTCTTCAAAGTGACATCTCTGCTCCTTACCACTATAAAGAGGTCTTTTGAAGCAGATTTGTCCAGTGCAATACAATATTTGATTTATTGACTGCAGCTTCTATTGGTGTTGATTGTGGATTCCAGTAAAAGGAAATCACTGACAACTTCACTCTTTTCTCCATTTACTGTGATATTGCTCACTGGTCCAAGTGTGAGGATTTTTGTTTTCTTTATGTTGAAATATAATCCATCTGAACACTGTAGTCTTTGATCTTCATGAGTAAGTGCTTCAAGTAGTCTTCACTTTCAGCAAGCAAGGTTTTGTCATCTGCATACCACAAGTTGTTAATGAGTCCTCCTCTAATCATGATGCCATATTCTGCCTCATATAGTCCAGCTTCTCAGATTATTTGCTCAGCATACAAATTGAAAGAAAAAGTATGGTGAAAAGGTAACACCCTGATGCATGTGCTCCCTGATTTTAAACTATGAAGCATCCCCTTGATCTGTTTGAATGACAGTCTCTTGATCTATATACACGATCCTCATGAACACAATTAAATGTTCTGGAATTCCGATTCTTTGCAATATTATTCATAATTTATTATGATCCACATAGTCAAATATCTTTTCATAGTCAATAAAACAAAGCTAAACATCTTTCTGTTATTCTTTGCTTTTAACCAAGATCGATCTGACATCAGCAGTGATATCCCTTGTTCCACATGCTCTTCTGAATCCAGCTTGAATTTCTGGAAGTTCCCTGTCAATATACTGCTGCAACCATTTTTCTTTTATAATTATTTTCAGTAAAATTTTACTTGCATATGATATTAATGATATTGTTCAATAATTTCCACATTTTGTTGGATCACCTTTCTTTGGAATGAAAACAAATATTGATCTCTTCCAATCAGTTGGCCAGGTACCTGTCTTCTAAATTACTTGATATAAAGCAGTAAGCACCTCCAGTGTTGCTTGGTTATTATATTAGTTAGGAAGATTTTAGGATCAAGCAGTAGTAGTGTTGTCACAAAGCACTGTCTCTTAAAATTAAAAAGAAGTCCGATAATAAAAAATCCTAAATTTAGACCAATATCTCAAAAATGCCTTCAAGAATCTTTGATATTTCTTCCAACTTACCTTTCATTGTTTTTTCAAATAATAACATTAATAATCACCCATGAGAAACATGTACATGTTGGTAATCAGATGGCTTGGTATACACATTTGTTACCTCATGCTCACCAGATGGTTACTGTAATTCCATAGCTCCAAGCATCATGAATAGATTTCACAGAAAAAGAAAGGGAGAAGGAAAACTCTAGGAGTATCTTGCTTTTTTTTTTTTTTTTTTTAATAAACAAAACAAAAGATTTCTCAGTAGACTTCTAGACAATTTCCCCTTAATGTTTCTTTGGCCAGACTGGGTCAAATAGTCCCTCTAACTGGAAGAGAAGCTGGA
Organism: Orycteropus afer afer; assembly: GCF_000298275.1. Classification (NCBI taxonomy): domain Eukaryota; kingdom Metazoa; phylum Chordata; class Mammalia; order Tubulidentata; family Orycteropodidae; genus Orycteropus; species Orycteropus afer. The sequence continues at coordinate 9,962,436 of NW_006921674.1, read as the reverse complement.
AAATAGACGATGCAGATTTGCCACCTCTATACTGAGGTTGCCACAGGAGATAGGAATTAGAAGTTGCTGATGGGTTAGCCATTTGTGATAGGCAGAATTATAAGATGGGTCCCAAAATTCTCAGCCCTGTTATACATACAAGAAGCCCTGACTGTGCAGTGGTTAAGTGCTCAGCTGCAAGCAAAACATGAGCAGTTCAAACCCACTAGCCACTCCACAGGAGAAAGACGCATCAGTCTACTTCTATAAAGATTTCCATTCTTGGAAATCCTCTGGGCAGTTTAAACTCTGTCCTATAGGGTCTCTGTGAGTCAGAATACACTGGACAGCAGTGGGTTTTGTTTGGTTTGGTATACACACATATTCTCCCAATTATGAAAGCAAACTTTTATCTGAGTATTTCTATGAAGGGATTTTTTTTCAGACTTTAACGTTAGGAGATTATCTGCATAGGCTTGAAATAATACAGCCTTTTAAATATGGGTCTAGATGTCAGAGACAGAGAAACCAAAGAAATTTCAACCTGCTTTGACAGCTTGAAGATGGAGGAGGCCATGAGACAAGGAATGCAGCAGCCTCTGTGAGCTGAGAGGCCTAGGTCTGACAGTCAGCAAGAAAAGGGAAACTTCAGGCCTACAACCTCAAGGAACTGAATTCTGTCAATAAGAAGGAGGATGCAAGAGGAATTTTTAGCCCAGAGCCTCCAGACAAAAACTCAGTCCAGCTGATATTTTGATTTCAGCCTTCTAATACCCTGAGAAGAAAGCTTAGTTATGCCATACTGAACTTCTGACCCACAGAACTGAGTTAACAAATGAGTATTGTCCTAAAGCTACTAAATTTCTTTTAGTTCGTTACATAGCATTATAAAACTACTATACCATGTAGTACTGCCTACCATATCCCCTGTCTTTACCCTTAAACTATTCTTATGGAAAGGGTAATGAATCATATTTATGAGATCAAAGTAATTTAGGATAATTGTGTGTGGTGAGGATTGAGGAATACTTTGAAGGAAAAAAGACAATTTACTAAAGTCAGAATAATGAAAATTGATAGAAACAAGGAGTAGTGATGAGTTGCTATTTGAATCTCTAGACTAGAAAAATTTGAGGCTTTAACTTGAAGTATACAGGAAGATTAATTGCATCCAAAAAGGAAATAAAAATTATTTTAATAAGGAAATTTCTAAACATGATCTAAACTATGAAAAGATTAGCACTGTTTATGAAGCAATGGTACTAGCATTTGTCCCAGGATAAACTTAAGACATTAAACTCAGATATGAACTTGGCTATGCTTTGGTTTCACTGCAAAAGACCTATTCTATTCTTGCAGCCCAAGAAGCACTTTTATGAATTAAACTTTCTTAGACTCTGATTTAAAAAGAGCTTGAATTCAATAACTACCAAAAAACTTGTAAATAATTACCTGGCAAGTACGCATATGATCAAAATATATGTAACATATATTTGTACAAACTAACATACTAAATGAGAAAACAATTGAAAAGCCACCATGATAAATACAGCGTTTAAATCAATATTGGATAAGTTGATCACCACGGGAGCTTTTGACACTTAATGAAAAATAGAAAATCACTACTTAATTGCACAGGGTCAACAAATAGAACCTTGATCTCCAACTACCTGGGGCAGGTGAGAACCTACTGAGCTTTCCTCTTTCTGGAAATAAAGAAAATAGACCATGTGTGTCCTTGATCAAACCCTGGCATCTTACAGATGACATGGTCATTTATCAGTGTAACACTGGGATACTTTAAGGACAGTGTGAAGCCCAAATATCATACAACACATTAGAATTCTAGAAGAGAAAAGTAAAAATCACCCTGTCACTTGGTGGAACTGAAGGCTAGAAAAATTAGACTTCCTCATGATTAATGTCAGTATCTTCAGCTTCCACTCTGTACTACTTCTAGGGAATCTGCGTTTGCATCATGGGCAGGAAGAAGCAGTTAAAGCAAGCATCAAGGCAAAACAGAACAAGCTTTTAGAGAAAGATTGCTTTAACTCTTCAAAGAACCTCCCCTTTCACATACATCATGTCTCTTTCTGTGGCTGGCTCAGATCAGCGAGTATAATTAGACTGAATCTCTGGTGGCAGGGCAGGTGGCAGCTGAACGGCTAGAAAATTACATACTTTACTTCTATGCTGCCAGAAGCTCCCATTTTCCTGTTTCTGATTTTGTTCCTTGGGAAAAAAAATTTAAAAACTTCTTCAAAGAACAAAGTTAAGCAAAGCTACATTCACAATCTTTAAAAAGCATCTAATATTATAGGTAGTCCATAAATCCTGAGTCTTGTTGAAAATGACAGTAAGTTAATAAAATATAATATTAATACCTGTCAGATAGAAGAAGGAAGAAAAGTACTGATACCAAGTGTACATAGATTTTTTTTCATGCTTATATCTAATCATACTTATTCCTTCCATAAGTTGATTCTTAAAGTCTTAAATGTTGCTGTTGTTAGGTGCCATAAAATCACTTTCAACTCATAACTAAGCAAACTCTTAAAACAGGAAAACTTATTTTTATCTTAGAAACACATAAGAATTAGTTAAAATTATAAATCCTGTCCACAAGAACAATGCATATGCACACATTTACGATTGAGTACCAGGATCCAGAAAATTCTAGAAATGTGGGTTTTAAATCATTCTCAAATTAAAATTCTATTCATTATAGATTAACAACTTTGAAAATCCAAACATATAGAAAAGATTTATGAATCTAAAAGAAGAACACTTCTCTTTAAGGAGTGTACTCCAACCTGGACAAATGAACTTCTTTACAAGTAGTATACAAAGTTGAAGAAGGTGTTCTATGAGATAAACTAGGGAAGGACTTCATAGAAAGGTATCACTTTATTTAAGTAAGAAAGTGGTTGATAGTAGACCAGTTAATTGTGCTAAGAAACAGCGGTAGTAGTTGTTGTTGTTATGTACCATTGAATCGGACCCGACTCATAGCGACCCCTCCTTGGGTTTCCGAGGCAGTATCACTATGGAAGTAGATTGCCCCATCTTCCTTCCGAGGAGTGGCTGGTGGTTTGAACCGCCAGCTTTCTGGTTAGCAGTCAAGTGCCTTAGCCACTATGCTACCAGAGCTCCTGTGGTAGTGGTAGAAAGCTCATAACCAAAAAAACCAAACTCGCTGCCGTCAAGTCAGATCTGACTCCTAGTGACCCCTCCTTGGGTTTCTGAGGCGGTATCACTATGGATGTAGATAGTCCAACTTTCCTCCGGAGTAGTGAGTGGATAGTGGGTTTGAAACACCAGCCTTCTGGTTAGCAGTCAAATGCCTTAGGCACTACACCACCATTAATAGATGAAGGGAGAAAACAGGATGATTATTTAGACGGAGTAAAGGCAAAGGTCAAAGAATGTATGAAGATATATAGAAGGACAATGAAAGAATCTGTGAAGCCAGGGATGCAATTTGTTGCAAAGAGCAACAGATAAATATGTGAAAACTATAAAGGATGAGACTCAGCTCAAAATGGTGTCAAGAAAAAAATCAGAGCAGTTAGAAAAAGTGAAGATGATGAAAAAGAAATTTCAACATTTGATTAAAGAAATCAAGAAATTCAAGGAATATAATTCAAAATTAAATGACACAACTTACAAATAATAAAAGGAAATGAATGTCAAAGGCTTGAGAGTATGACAGACTAATAACAACTGTGACAATTTTCATGACTGAATTCACTACACTGTTTTACTTAAGTATGTAAGATGAGGTCCAGACAGGACTTGGATTAAGAGGTTGATCCCTTTTCTGATAGCTCTTGATATCCTATTTGTCTCAACAGGATACTGTTTTCAGCAAGATGCTTCCAGAGAATTCCAGAAAATCTTGCTTTGCATAGATATTCCAAAATAACCTTGGAATATCTTTGGGTCTCTTAATTCAGTACAGAACAAGATTCCCTGCAACACATCAAGAGAAGGAGTTTTATGTTTCCAAAGCTCTTTTCTCTTCTTACTCTTCAGGCCATTTCTGGTTGAAGTAAATTTCAGTAGTTTGTGATCTCTCCCAAATCCATCTCTCCAGCTCTCAACTTTCTTAAGCTCAAGTCCTATATTTGTGATTGCTTGCTAAATTGCTCAATCAAAATACACTGCTACTACTACTAATAAACCTAATGTGCCCACTGTGGAACTGAATATCTTTCATCATGCCTCCCTTATGTGTTCCTTCTGCTTTGTTAACTACATCTCTACCTATAAGTTTCTAAAGCTAGGCAATTCAATTGTTCACTCTCCCTTTTCCTTTTTTCCTTTGTATGAAAGTGGTCATTGAGTCTCAATTTTCACATTAGAAATATTTTTTACATTAATGCCTTTTCTCAACACCGCTCCAGCTACCTCAGTTTGTTAGTTAGGTGCTGTGTAGTTTATTCTGACTCACAGTGACTCCATGTACAACAAATAAAACACTCTCTGATCCAGCACCATCCTTATAGTCTTTGATATGCTTGAGCCCATTGTTGTAGCCACTGTGTCAGTCCATCTCATTGAAAGTCTTCCACTTTTCATTGACACCCCCCACACACACTTTACCAAGTATGATGTCCTTCTCCAGGGACTGGTCCCTTCTGACAACATGACCTACATCCTACATACATGAGATGAGGTGTGGCCATTCTTACTTCTAAGGAGCATTCTGACTGTACTTCTTCCAAGACAGTTTTGTTCATTGTGGCAGTCCATAGTATTTTCTTTTTTTTTTTTTTTTAATTGTGCTTTAGGTGCAAATTTACAGAGCAGAGTCTGTTTCACAGTCAACATTTTGTGTGCAGTGGGATTCACTCCCCAATTACCATCCCCAACCCTAACCCACTCTCCTCTCCTCCCTTCCCAGTATCTCCTCCCCCCATGCTCCTCAAAGTTATCCACTCCTATGAGTCCTGCATTTCCTCCATGCAAATGTTGCCCCTCTGGTGCCCCATGGTTGATTGCTCTAAGGGTTGCATATCCATAGAGTATGTGGGTGCACCACTCTTGGTTGAGTGGTCTGCGTGTATGTCTTGTTTACTATTGGGCTGGGAACCAGCCCCTGGGAGTTTTATTCCAGGCCTGAAGTGTATCCCACAGCCATAGTACTGGGGGTTCACATCAAACGCCATCTGACGAGTAATTCTGATCATTACCGTGTTTTTGGATTTTCTTCCACGTTTTTCCTGCCAGTCTATCCAGGATCTCCAGTTTTGATCCTTTCCTGAGTTATTAGCACTGGTAGCCAGGTACCATCTAGTTCTTCTGGTCTCTAGGGCCATCATGTCCTAGGGCTGATTGCCTCCAAATACCCTTGGGTTTTTGCACTTTTCTTCACTTCTGACAATAGTAGACTATTAGCTACATCTTAGATGGCTGCTTGAAAGCTTTTAAGACCCCAGTTGCAACTCAACGATGTAGGTTGTGGAACAAGATTTTTATGTATTTTGTTGTGCCAATTGAGTATGTTGTTGTTGTTATTATGTGCCGTTGAGTCAAACCCAACTCATAGCGACCCCTCCTTGGGTTTCCAAGGCAGTATCACTACGGAAGTAGGATTGCCCAACTTTCCTTCCGAGGAGTGGCTGGTGGGTTTGAACCGCCAGCCGTCTGGTTAGCAGGCAAGTGTCTTAGCCACTATGTTACCAGAGCTCCCCCAACTGAGTATAGTGTCCCTCAATACCATGGTCCTGAGTTGGTAGATCCATTGGACCTCTCTCCTACAGTGTCTGGCTGTCTGTGAGGGATTGCTCTATGTCTGTCTTCTGTTGTTTCTGTAAGGATTGCAGGTATTTTATATCACTGTGCAAGATTAGTCTCAGCTGAATCTATCCTTGGTCTAGAGTATTATCCTGTTCACTGACCCCCATCTGATCTTCTCAGATGTTTACGCATTAATCTGTAGCCTGGTGTTTGGTGTTAATGGTGATGCAGTATTGTAGATATACTGGTATTAGCCTCTGTTTTCTGCATCTTATGCGCACAATTTGGTGTCCTCCCTTTACCCAATGTTACCATGATGGTCAAAGACTCTTTCCATACCATCTCTCCCCTTACCCACATCAGCGTGTGGCCCTCAACTAGCCTGAAATTATTCCCTCCCTTTCTTCCTTGCCCTGGTAACCTACAAAGTGAGTTCCCTTCCTTAAGCAAACCATTCCGTGTCTTTTTACAGTAATGGGCTCATACAATATTTGTCCTTCTGTGACTAACTTATTTCACTCAGTATAATGTCCTCCAGGCTCATCCAAGTTGTGAGAGAATTCACGTATCCTTCACTGTTCTTTAATGTAGCACAGTATTCCATCATGTGAATGTACCATAATTTGATACATTCATCTGTTGATGGGCATTTAGGTTGATTCCATCTTTTTGCTACAGTGAATTTTGCTGCGATGAACATAGGTGTGCATATGTCTGTTTGTGTCCTGCCTCTCACTTCTTTAGGATATATTTCCAGTAATGGAATTGCTGGGTCAAATGGTATTTCTATTTTCAGTTTTTTAAGGAAACACCATACCATTTGCCACAATGGTTGTGCCATTTTACAATTCCACTAGCAGTGTATGAGAGTTCCAATCTCTCCACAACCTCACCAGCTTTATTATTTTCTGTCTTATTGAACTTTGCTATTATTTCTGGAATGAGATGATACCTCATTATTGTTTTGAATTGCATCTTTCTAATGACTAGAGATTGTGAGTAATTCCTCATGTATTTGTTGGCTGCCAGCATATCATCTTTAGTGAAGTGTCTGTTCATGTCTTTTGCCCATTTTTTATTTGAATTGTTTTTCTTTTTGGTATTGAGGTGTTGAAATTTTATATATATTTTGGAGATAAGTCCTTTGTCAGATGTATCATAGGCAAATATTTTCACCCAATTTGTAGGTTCTTTTTTTACCCTTTTGATGAAGTTTTTCAATGTGCATAAGAATTTAATTTTTATAAGGTCCCAGTCATCTAGCTTTTATTCTACCACCTGTGCATTCTGTGTTATGATTGATAGTCTATTTATGCCATAAGTTAGAGCTCCTAGATTTGCCCCTATTTTACCTTAGATGAATTTTATAGTTTTGGGTTTTACATTTAAGTATTTGATCCAACTTGAGTTTGTTTTTGTGTATGGGGTGAGGTATGGGTCTTCTTTCATTTTTCTGCAAGTGGATATCCAATTTTGCCAGCACCCATTTAATGGATTTGGAGCTTTGTCAAATATCAACAGGCCATGGATGGTCTATTTCTGGTGTTTTATTCTGTTCCATTGGTTTATCTTCTTTCATTGTACCAATATCATGCTGTTTTGACTACTGTGGCTGTATAGTAAGTTTTAAGATCTGGGAGCATGAGACCTCTCACTTTGTTTTTCTTCTTCAGTAGTGTTCTGCTTATCTGAGGTCCCTTTCCTTTCCATATGAAGTTAGTAATTGGTTTTTCCATGTCCTTAAAAAAAATTGTGGCTATCTAGATCGGTATGGAATTGAATGTGTACTGCTTTAGGTAGTATTGACATTTTCACAACATTCAGTCAGTCTACCTATCCATGAACAAGGGAGGTTCTTCCATTTATGTAGATCCCTTGTTGTCTCCTCTAGTAGTGTTTTATAGTTTTCTGTGTATAGGTCTTTTGTGTCTTTGGTAAGATTTATTCCTAGATATTTTATCTTTTTTAGTAGCTATTGTAAATGGTATGGTTTCCCTTATTTCCTTTTCAGGGGTCTCTTAGTTGGTGTAGAGGAATCCAACTGATTTTTGTATGTTGACCTTGTATCCTGCCACTTTGTTGAACCTCTCTATTAGTTCCAGTAGTTTTTAAGCTAAGTCTCTTGGGTTTTCTATGTATAGGATCATATCATCCACAAACAGAGGTACTTTACTTTCTCTTTGCCAATTTGGATGCCATTTATTTCTTTTTCTTGCCTTATTGCCTGGCTAGGACTTCCAATACTTCCAATACAATGATAAATAGGTGATAAAGGGCATCCTGTCTGGTTCCCTTTTGTAAGGGGGATGTTTGAGCCTTTCTCATTAATAATAATATAGGTCATTAGCTTTGCATATATGCCCTTTATTAGGTTGAGGAATTTCCCTTCTATCTCTATTTTGCTAAGAGTTCTGAACAGGAACAGGTGTTGTATTTTATCAAATGTGTTTTCTGCATTGATTGATAGGATCATATGGTTTTTTTTTTTCTTTTGTTTTGTTTATGCGATAGATTACATTGATTGTTTTTCTGTGTTGAATCATGCTTGCATACCAGGTATGAATCCCACTAGGTCAGGATATATTACTTTTTTGATATGTTGTTGGATTCTGTTGAATATTTTTGCATCTATGTTCATGAGGGATATTGGTCTGCAATTTTCCTTCTTAGTGGTATGTTTCCCTAGTTTTGGTATTAGTGTTATGCTTGCTTCATAAAGTGAATTTGAGAGTATTCCATCTTTTTCTATGTCCTGGAATAGCTTGAGTAGCATAGGTGTCAACTCTTCCCTGAATTTTTGTTAAAAGTCTCCAGTGAAGCTATCAGGGCCAGGACTTTTTCTTGTGGGAA
>NW_006921674.1:9950934-9952194 GCF_000298275.1 Orycteropus afer afer | reverse complement strand
TCATATTGTTGGAGTTTCCTTGGTCCATATACTTTTCTGTGCTGAGTTCATTTTGTTGTCAAGTGTTTCATCTCATTTCTTCTTTTTGTTGGTTTTGTGCTTACTAAACCCATATGTTTTCCTTCCTGCTGGGTTTCCTTAGGGCAATTGTTAATTTTCTCTGTGATTACCTTGGAGTGTATTCTTGTCTCTATATTTTTTGACAATCTGTTCTATGAGGACACCGTCCTGTTTTCCTCTCCATTTGCAAGTTTTGTAATTAGAACTTTTATTCCCTTTATTTGGTTAGTTGCTGTTGTCATGTGCAGATTGACTTCCTTGTGTTTTAGTGTACCATGTTCATAGTCTTATTTTGAGCATCTATTTCTGATTTCTTTTTTTTTCAGTGTTGATGTTATGTGTCCTGATTTTGTTATTCTCTGCTGTGGGTTCTCTATTGGAAGGACTTCCTTAAGCATTTCTTGTACGGTTGGTCTGGTCTTCACAAAATCCCTTAATTTCTGTTTGTCTGAGAATGTCTTGATTTCACCCTCATATTTGATGGACAGATTGGCTGGATATAGAATTCTTGGTTGGAAGTTCTTTTCCTTCTTTGTTTTGTATATGCCATCCCATTGGCTTCTTGCTTGAATGGTTCCTGCTGAGTAATCAGAACTCAGCCTAACTACTTGATTGTTATAAATAATATTTCTTTTGTCCCAGGCAGCTTGCAAGATTATTTCTTTGCCTTTGGTTTTATAGAGTTTGATTATGATATGCCTCAGTGTTTTTCTCTTGGGATCTATCTTGCATGGGGTTCTTTGAGCTTCTCGGACAAGTATCTTTTCTTCTTCCTTCATGATATGGGGAAATTTTTCTGTTAGTAAGTCTTGCACAATTTTCTCAGTGGGTTGTTTCTTTTTTTTTTTTTTTTTTTTGCCTCCTCTTGTTCTGGAATTCCAGTGAGGTGTATGTTGTTTCTTTTCATGTCATTCCATATAACAGAACCTAAGAGAACCCTTAGGTTTTCTTCATTTCTCTTAAATCTTTGTTCTGATTTTTCTTCATATAGGCTGGTGTCAAGGAATTTGTCTTCTAGTTGGGAAATGCATTCTTCAGCCAGTTCTAGCCTATTCCTTTGTGATTCCACTGTGTTGTGTAATTCTATAATTTTAGAATTCATCTTCTGGATTTCTAACTGTTGTTTCTGTATGAGTTCTGATTGTGTATTAATCTTGTTACTTTGTTCTAGAATGGTTTTCCTGAGTTCTTCCAGGGTAC
>NW_006921674.1:9948535-9950467 GCF_000298275.1 Orycteropus afer afer | reverse complement strand
TATTGGGTGAGGCAGGAGAGAGGCGGGGAAAGGAGAAAGAAAAGAAAAGAAAAAAATCTCCAAGGCACCAGTAGCCATTCTCAGGGCTTTGAGTAGGTTGCTTAATGATGACATGATACTGTTACTAACAGGCCCATAGCTCAAGTTTGGCAAAGACCCCAGTGGTTAGGGAACTGCCACTTTCCGTGAGATTCAGACAGCCACAAAACCGCATACTCCAGGACCCTCCATACCAAAAAACCATTCTGGAATAGCTGCATTTAGCCACACCACAAGATTGTCCCAGGGTCTGCCCATTTGCAGCAAGCTTCCGTCTCTGCTCCCAATTCAGCAGCACCCAGACCCAGAGGAGTCTCTGCTCCCGTTCTATTGTCCCAAGTTTACCAATAAAAAGAGGTGCTATAGATAGATCTGGGGAGTGGCCACAGGTCTTCCAGTTCATTCTCTTCATTGCCCCAGGGAGCCCTCCTATACCCCATCTCACCAGCCAGTTGGTGCTCCTCAGGGGAGGTTCCCCTATTTTTATTTCTTTCTGGCTGGTTATACTTCCTCTCCCTCTTTTCTACTCCTACTCCCCTGAGTTTGGTGTTCTCTGACTTATGGAGCTGCTCAGAGTGCCAGAATCCCTAATTCAAACTGCTGCCCCTAGTTTTTCAGGCACTAAGATGTTAGAGGGAATTAACATGTGGGCTACAGGTAAGATGCCATCTTCCCATCCTGTCCCATCACATTTTCAATATTCTTCACCAACAACACAATTCAAGTATGAATTGTAATTATTCATGTCCAGCATTCATAAGCATATGAGACTATGGAAAAGACCATGGCTTGGGGCAGGTGTAAGTTAGTCTTAAAAGTGACACTTTGCTCTTTACCACTTTATATTTTCGCATCATATTTGTCCAGTGCAAACCTCAGTTTAGATACTTAGAACTTAGTTTCCAAAAAACCAAACTCACTGCCATTGAGTCAATTCTGACTCATCACTGAGTTTGCAACACTGTAAATCTTTATGTAAGAAGACTGCCTCATCTTTCTTCCACAGAGTGGCTGGTGGGTTTAAATCACCAACCTTCTGGTTAGCAGCCAAATGCCTTCACCACCACATCACTAGATCTCCTTTTAGACCTTAGTTTAGACATTAATATTTTCTGACCTGACCCATCCTATATCTTCATAACTGGCCTCCCTGCTACCAGATTCAATCTAATCCAGGCAAACATATTCAGTGCCCCCAGATACCTATTTCAAAAGAAAAATATACACAATAAATCACCATACTTCTTGACCTGAAAGTCTTCATGGCCTCCCATTGCCTATAGGAAGAAGTCATGATTATTATACAGAGTAAGATTATTTAGAACCTACAGCTAATCTCTCCAGCCTCACACCAAACCTCCTCACTCTGCATCCCACTTACAGCCCAACTCAGCTTTCCAAAATATAATGAGCAGTGTGCTTCTTCAATCTTACTAGTAAAATCCTACTAACTCTTCATAAATCTCACATATCACTTCTCAGAAGTCTCTGCTCTCCAGACACAGCTATAGACTCTATCTTTCCACCTCTAATGCATTTCTATGTAGTAAAATAACCTACTTATATATTTGTCTCTCCTATGATATATTAAGTGCCTAGAAGCAAACATGATACAGTATCTACTATGTTGGTTAAAAAAAAATATATTTAATGAATTACATAACAACAACAACAAGATGACTAAAACAGGGCTGGTATCCAAATATATAATCACCTGAATATAACATGACATGAATTTTAAAATACAAAACTACATGTAATCAAATTATAATGATCAAAATCATGGAAGTATATGGAATCATAAGAAGTACACAGGAAAAATAAGGACAGTTATGATTTTCTTCCATTCAACAGACATAACATTCAAGTGGCCAACAAACTCATGGAGAAATA
>NW_006921674.1:9940301-9948135 GCF_000298275.1 Orycteropus afer afer | reverse complement strand
TAGGACTGTAAAATGTTGCAACCACTGAGGAAAATGGTATGGTGCACCCTTAAAAAATTGGGAATAGAAATACCACAACTAGAAATATATCCTGGAGAATTAACAGCCATGACATGAACAGATATATGAAAACCTATGTTTCTCAGAGCATTATTCACAATAGCAAAAAGATGGAAACAACCTAAGTGTTCATCAACGGATGAATGAATAAACAAACTATGGTACATACATACAGTGGGATACTACTATGCAATGCTAAACAATAAAAATTAATCTGCAAAACACCTCATAAGATGAATGAGCCTAGAGGACATTATGCTGAGTAAAATTAGTCAATCATAGAAGGACAAATATTGTTCAAGGCTACTATTATAAAAAAGTTATGAAAAGGTTTACAAACAGAACTTAATATTCTTTGAAGGTAAACCAGGGGTAAGAGGGGGATACAGGATAATACACTAAGTAGAGTGTGGTTGTTTTTAGATGCCACTGAATCAGTTCTGAATCATAGTGACCCTATGTGCAATAGAACAAAACACTGCCCAGTCCTGTGCTTTCCTCACAATTGTTGCTATACTTAAGCCCATGGTGTCAATCAACCTCGTTGAGGGTCTTCCTCTTTTTCACTGATCCTCCACTCGACCAAAGATGATATTGTTCTCTGGAGACTGGTCCCTTCTAATAACATAAAATACCAGAGATGAAATCTGGCTATGCTTACTTCTAAGGATCATTCCAGTTGTACTTCTTGCAAAAGAAGTACAACTTCTTTTTTCTGGCAGTCCATGGTATATTTAACATTCTTCACCAGGATCACAATTCAAATGCATCAATTTTTCTTTGGTCTTCCTTACTCATTGTCCAGCCTTCACATGCATATGAGGCTATTGAAAATACCATGGCTTGAGTCAAGTACATCTTAGTCTTCAAAGTGACATCTTTATTCTTTAATGCTTTGAAGAAGTTTTTTGTAGCAGATTTTCTCAATGCAATATGTCCTTTGATTTCTTGACTGCTGCTTCAATGGGCATTGATTTTTTGATCCAAAGAAAATGAAATCCTTGATAATGTCAATCTTTTCTCCATTTATCATGATGTAGTTTATTGGTTGAGTTTAAGGGTTTTCTTTTTCTTTTTCTTTTTTCTTTTATGTTGAGGTGCATAAGGCTGCAGTCTTTGATCTTCATCAGTAAGTGTTTGAAGTCTTCAGCAAGCAAGATTGTGTTGTCTACATATCATAAATTGTTAGTGAGTTTCCCACTGTTCTGGTTACCTAGTGCCACTCTGACAAGAATATACCACAAATGGGATGACCTTCACAAACAGGAGTTTATTCTTAAAATTTGGAGGCTTTAAGTCCAAGTTCAAAGTGCCAGGCTCTAGGGGCTGGGTGAAAACCCCTCAACCTTGGGGTCCAGCTCTGCCTCCTGTTCCTGGCTCACTGGTGCTACAGGCGTTCTTCACTCAGACAGCTGCTGGCTGCTGAGGCTGAGAAGCCCCAAGGTTGACAAGTAAAAAGGCACAGTCCCGATGTTACCAAACCACACAGCAGGCCATTTTAAGTCCCAAGGTCGGCAGAGCATAGCAGGCTCCTGAGCAACGACACGGCTACATGCAGGGTCCAAGAGTGCCATAGGCTAGAGACCATTCTCAAAGCTTCTCTTTATATACAGGAAGCAGACCACATTCCCAAAGGCAGCTACTCAGCTGCCTGTGGTAGATATCACTATGGAGTTCATTGCCAGTCTCATCATGGGGAATAACCACCACCAGCTGCCCAGCCACTCAACCAGGTCCAGCCAAATTGAACACAGACATAACTACCACACTCACCAATCATTATGCCAAGTTATTCTTCATACAGTCCAGCTTCTTGGATTATCTTCTCAGCACACAGACTGAATAAGTATGGTGAAAGGATACAACCCTCAAGTACACCTTTCCTGATATTAAATCATGCAATACCCCTTGTTCAGTTTGAATGACTGCCTGTTAGTCTATGTACAAGTTCCTCATGAACATAGTTAAGTATTCTGGAATTCCCATTCTTCACAATGTTATCAATAACTGGTTATGATTCACACAGTTGAATGCCTTTGGTAGTCAATAAAACACAGGTAAACATCTTTATGGTATTCTCTGCTTTCAGCCAAGATCCATCTGACATCAGCAATGATATCCTGTGTTTAACATCCTCTTGTGAATTGTATTTGAATTTCTGGTAGTTGGCTGTCTATGGACTACTACCACAATTTTTAAATTATTTTCAGCAAAAAATTTTACTTGCATATGGTATTAATGATATGATTCTGTAATTTCCACATTCTGTTGGGTCACCTTTCCAAGGAATAGGAACAAATACAGATAGGTTAGCCAGGTTAGCCAGGTAGATGTCATTTGAATTTCTTTGCTTACACAAGTGATCACTTTCAGCATTACATCTGTTTGTTGAAAGGTCTGAATTACTATCCTTTCAACTCCTGGAGCCTTGTTTTTCACCAATGTCTTCAGTGCAGCTTGACTTCCTCTTCTAATACCATTGTTTCTTGATCTTTGACTGATTCTTTTTGTTTATGTGACCTTTTGTGTTCCTTCTGTCTTCTTTTGATGCATTCTGCATTATTTAATATTTTGTACACAGAATCCTTTAATATTGCAACTTGATTGAGTTTTTTTCTTTAGTTCTTTCAGCTTGAGAAATGCTGAGCCTATCCTTCCCTTTTGGTTTTCTAACTCCAGGTTTTTATACATTTCATTATAGTATTTTATTTTGTCTTCTTCAGCTACCCTTTGAAAACTTTCTGTTCAGCTCTATTATTTCATTACTTCTTCCATTTGCTTTAGCTAGTCTAAGTTCATGATCAATTTTCAGATTATCTTCCAACATTTATTTTGTTTTTTCTTCTTTTGCTGTCTTTTTGAGATCTTATCCTTTCTTCATTTGTGATTTCCTTGATGTCGTCCCACAACTCACCCAGTCTTCAGTTACTTATGTTCAACTTATCATATCTATTCTTAAGATATTCTTTAAATTTAGGATTATTCTCAAGGTAATAATTTGGCTCTTGTTGATTTGTTTAATTTTCTTCAGCTTCAACCTGACCTTGCATATGATCAATTGATGGTCAGCCCATGGCCTCATTCTGATGAAATTGAGGTTCTCTACCATCTTTTTCCACAAATGTAATCAATTTGATTCATGTATACTCCATCTGGTGATGTCCAAATGTATAATCACCATTAACAATGTTGAAAAATGTATTAGCAATGAATAAGTCATTAATCTTACAAAATTCTGTCATGTAATCTCTTGCCTCATTTCTATCAGCAATACCATATTTTTGAATTATCAATTCTTCTTTGTTCCCAGCTTTCACATGCCAGTCACTAATAATTATCAATGCATCTTGATTGCATGTTTGATCAATTTCAGACTGCAGAAGTTGGTAAAATCCTCAATTTCCTCATGTTTGGATATAGTGGTTAGTGAGTAAATTTGAATACTAGTCATATTAACTAACATTCCTTGTATGTGAATAGATATCATCCTATCACTGACAACATTGTACTTCAGTACAGTATTTGAAGTGTCTTTTTGATGATGAATGTGATGCCATTATTCTTCAATTTGTCATTTGCTGCATAGTAGACCATGTGATTGTCCAATTCAAAATAGTCAATACTAGTCCATTTCATCTCACTAATACCTAGGATATAGATCTTTATGTGTCCCATTTCATTTTTTACAACTTCCAATTTTCCTAAATTCCATGTTCTGATTATTTATGGATGTTTGCAGGTGTGATTTTTTTTTCCTCTCTCATTATGCATTGTATCACACCAGCAAATAAAATTCCAAAAGCTATAATCCACCTATATCATTAAGATTGACTCTATTTCAAGGAGACAGAACTTCCCCAGGCATATTTTGAGTGCCTTCTAACCTAAGGGGCTCATCTTCTGTCAATGTATGAGACAATGTTCTATTGCTATTTGTAAGGTTTTTAGTGGCCTTTTTTTTTTTTTTTTTTCAGAAGTGTAAACTGACCACATCCTTCTTCCTACTCTGCCTTAGGCTGGAAGCTCTGCTGAAACCTGTCCACCATTGATGATCTTATTGGTATTTTTAATACCAGAGGCATAGCTTCCAGCATCACAGCAACACACGAGTCACCACAGTACAACAAACTGACAAACACATAGGGTAAAAAATAGGGGATGAAGTTATGAAAACTTCTTAGCCATAACAAAACACCTTGACGAAATGAGTCACTCAACCTGGTGGCCTCAAACCGTAGTCTTGGGTGTAATCAGGTCAAAAGGAATAACACAGTCCACAAATACAATGTTCACATCTGTGGTGTAGTAAATTACATGATATGGCTTTTCTAGCTATAGTATTTGTAACTCCAACTTTCTGTAAGTAACTGAGTACCTGCTTGTTCAAGTCATCCACCTGGAGCAACACAAAGCAATCTTCTGGGAAGTTCACTCTCTCTCAGGTGCATAGAATTCTGGTGTTGGAATTGGTTAGTTTAGTCACTCTGCCAGGCTCAAAAGCAGCCCTCTTAGAGGCTGGACAGAGTCTCTTTGACTGCTGGCTGAGAATGTGTTGCTGAGAGAAATGTACTGCTGAGAGATGTGAGAAAGACATGCTGCTGAGAGAGGGACTTGAGAGACATCCACTGCTGAGAGAGAGACGTGCAACTGAAAGAGACTGAGAGAGACTGTTGGCTGAGAGACTGCCAAGTGAGAGAGACTGAGCATGTTCCTGAGCTTGAATTGTAGCCTGTTGCTTCCTAATAAAGCCCATGATCTGTGAGTTCTGTGTGACCACTGCAGCAAATTATCAAACCCAGTAGAGAGGTGGTGAATGCTGTGGGAAGAATGATTGGTGTCAGGGCTGGTGAAAGGGCTGGAAGGTGGAGACATGTCTGTCCTCATAGGAGCAGGCCTTGGGCTTTTGATAGTGATTCTGTTCTCCTCTTGTGTAGTTCAAAGAGGCCAGAAGATGCCACTTCCCTGTCTCTTTAGCAATATCCTACTTTGGTGAGTAGTGACTGGAGTCTTAACAGCATGTGAGAGGCCATTTAAGGTGCAACTATTGTTCTCTCCCCATCTGGAGCAAAGAAAAGTGAAGAAAATAAGACACAAGAAAATAATTAGTTTATTTTCTAAGGACTAATGGACCACATGAACCCCATCATGGATGACCATGAGACCAGAAAAACTACATGGTGCCAGGCTACCGCAGCTGACTACTCTGAAAGGGATCAAAGGGATCACAGTAGGAGATCCTGGATAGAGTGGGAGAAAAATGTGGAATAAAACTGAAAATCATTTTAAAAAAAGACCAGGCTTACTGGTCTGATACAGACTGTCAAACCCCTGAGACTATGGCCCTTAGACTCCCTTTGAGCTTAAAATTGAACTCACCCCTGCGGCTTAATTTTCATCCAAACAATGGGCAGGTCTATAAGGTGAAAATAACAAAAGGGAAGTAGGCACTCATTAGAACAATCAATCATATGAGATCAAAAGGGCAGCATTTGCCCGGAGATAAAGCTCAGAAGGCAGGAAAGGACAGGCAGGAAGAACAAATAGAAACAGTAAACACAGGGAAGAAGTGAGAAGAGTGCTGTTACATTGTTGGGATTTCAATCAATGTCACAAAACAAAATGTCTATTAATTGTTGAATGGAAAACTAATTTTCTCTCTAATCTTTTACCCAAATCACAACAAAAAGTTATAATTTTTTTTTCTTCTGTTAATTAAGCTAAGAAATAAAATATAGTGGATATAAAGACACACTATGTAGCTAGCAAAGATGACTATAATCTAACTACATTATTGACATAGCTGAACAAAGCATGTCTCTCAAAAGAAACATTGTACAGTTATAAGAGTGCAAAAAAATCATGATAGTCATAGAAGTGACAAACATCTGCAATGACAATACAAACACTAATGAGAAGGGAAAATACCTTTCCAGGCAGGCATAGACATAGAGCTTATCTGACTGGAATATTTCTGTATGGAGCTAGACTCAGCAAGCTATTAAAGATAGTTATTATACATTGAGCCCGTTACTAATAGCACTTGTTCTAACTGCATGATCATCAATCTCATGTAGATGGTATATACAGATGTGCAGATCCAGTCAAGAGAAATACCTGGTCTTTTGATAGTTACATTTCTTATTTGAAGTTGAGATACTGCATTCTTGTTTTATATACTGCTCTCCTGTGAAGTCTATTGGCATGATTCAACACGCCTGCCTCTTATCACTTTGGAATACAGATGAGACTGCATTTCTGTCTCTGCACAAATGAAAGCAGATTCACTAGTCATCCCTAAGTCATACTCTTTATACTCAAATGCTTTATTCCAACACAAATTTCCCCCAAATAAAAGGAAAGAAGTGCAGAACATTTGGTACTAGTCTTAACTAAACAAAGACTCTCCCAGAAAAATGATGGTAATTGAGATTAGTAAAAGCAAACAACTTCAGGGAAAAAAAAAAAAAGAAAAGGTCAAAATACTCACTCAAAATAAAGGAATAGAATAGGGGGGAAATTATACATCTGGATCCTAAGGTGTGATTTTTAAGGAGGAAAAAGAAACAAAGGCAATGATGAACTCCAGAAGGTTAAGTAATGAGATCATACACTTAGAATCAGTAATAAGGACATTGATTTTAATGAACCAGAAATAGACTGCTCAGAGTCAAGGAGAAAACAAGAGAAAAGGAAAGGCAATAATATAAATCTTGTAATGCACAAGGAAAAGTGGCACACTAAGATTTACACCCACATAAACATAAAAACTTTTAGGTTTTGCTCTCATAGCTGCAACAACCCATTTTGGTCTTTTGACTGCAGAAGTGACTCTAAGTAGGAGATTTCAGAAGAGTAGTACACACATAAAATGATAGTTACGAATGCCATTTATATAAAACAAACTGAAATGGATCTACAATCCTTACTTCTCAGACCAAACCAGTCACAAGAGGAAAACATCAAAGTACAGGCATCAATACAGATAATTTTGTATCCAGTGTCATTACCAAAGTTAGTCATCTGCTACATTCTCTATTACAACAGAATCAAGACCATCATGGCATGCTTTGTGCAAAAGTACAGATTTTGCTACACATTTAAGGCAGTAAAAGGGAGAATTTCTAGCCCAATTTTATAAAGTTAAGAAACTAAGGCATTGGAAGCTTTTATTTTACTGTAAATACATGTGAATTCCTTTTACACAAAGGTAAAATGTTCACTATTTTTAAAATGGAAACTTGAGAAAAAGAGGATCAGTAACGTACTTGGCAAAGATCATCTAACCCACTTTTATTAGGATTTATCTAACCTTTAGCACTTAGAATGCTTTATAATTTTTAAAAAACCTCACTGGCCTGGAGTTGGATCGGACTCATAGCGACCCCTCCTTGGGTTTCCAAGGTGGTATCTTTACAGAAGTAGATCCTCAAATCTTCTTTCCTGAGGAGTGGCTGGTGGGTTTGAACCACCAGCCTTCTGGTTAGCAGTCAAATGCCTTAGGCACTATGACATCAGAGTTCCTAATAAGCCAAAGCAGTTATTTGTCCTCTCAAATGGTCTCCCAAAGCAAATGGTTCAAGTTCAATAATTTACAAGTTCTAAATGTTAAACTAAAAATTACACACAAGGCAATTGAGAAGGTAATCCTTCATTGGCTCAGAACGAGGCCGCCAAGCTTTTATTTATTTATTTCCTACCTTCTATTTCTGCATAGGAGCTCTGGTAGCATAGTGCTTAAGGCACTTGACTGCTAACCAGAAGGCTGGTGGTTCAA
>NW_006921674.1:9925971-9939859 GCF_000298275.1 Orycteropus afer afer | reverse complement strand
ACTATGCCACCAGAGCTCCTTTATTTCTGTAAGGAGAGTAAAAATGCTAAGACCTTTTAACTCTTAAAGGATTAGTCAAACATAAACAGTAAGCTTTCTAAAACTTGATGAAAGCTGCCCTAAAAATGTATATTCTAACATATTTAGCACAGAAAACTCAAGATTTGGAGGAAATTATTTGCTTTTGAGCAGGGTCTGTGTTTTTATTTTGTTTTACATGCATTGGAGCTATAAGAAAAGAAGAGAATGAAATGCATAAGAAAAATATTTACTTTAATTTGGGCAAATATTAATCAATAAATTTATCACTCAGTGTTAAAAATACATGTAGAGAAAATTAGAAATAATATTCAAAAACATCATTTATTCACTTAGTATTACTTTCCCATAGGTATGGATCGTTTTTAGACTTTGTAACTCTTCCCCGAGGAAAAAATTCAAGCATGGAGGAGGAAGATAGAATTACTTACTGTTGTTCTTACGTGTCATTGAGTTGGCTCCAACTCATAGCAACCCTATGTACAACAGAATGAAATAATGCCTGGTCCAGTACGATGCTCATAATTGACTCTATGCTTGAGCCCATTGTTGCAGCAACTGTGAAAATTCACCTCATTGAGGGTTTTTTTTTTTCTTTCTTTCTTTCTTTTTTTTTTTATTTTGCTGACTCTCTACTTCACCACATCCTGGAAGAAGTGCAGCCAGAATGCTCCTTGGAAGCAAGAATGGCCAGACTTTGTCTCACCTACTTTGGTCATGTTGTTAGAAGGGATCATTCTCTGGAAAAGGATATCATGTTTGGTAAAGTAGAGGATCATCAAAAAAAGGGAAAGGTCTTCAACCAGCTGGATTGACACAGTGCCTGCAAAAATGGGCTCAGATATAGCAAAGATTGTGAGGTTTGCTAAGGACTGGGTGGTGTTTCTTTCTATTGTACACAGGGTCACCATGAGTTGGAGCCAACTCGACGGCACCTAACAACAACAACTACTTCACTAAGCATGATATTTTCCTTCAGGTTCTGACTCCTCTTGATAACGTGACCCAATTAAGAGAGACAAAGTTTCACCATCATCACTTCTAAGGAGCATTCTGGATGTACTTCTTCCAAGATAAATTGGTTTTATATTCTTGAAGTCTATGGTATATTCAAAATTCCTTAGCAAAACTTTTATTGAAATGCATTAATTCTTCTTCAGTTTTCCTTATTCATTGTCCAGCTTTCTCATGCTTATGAGGATATTGAAAATACTATGGCTTGGGTCATGTGCAACTTAGTTTTTAAAGTGGTATCTTTGCTCTTTAAAACTCTAAAGAAGTCTTTTGGAGTATATTTTTCCAATGCAATATGTCATTTGTTTTTGTGATACCTGTTTCCATGGGCATTGATTATGGATCCAAGTGAAATAAATCCTTGACAACTTCCAACTTCTCTCCATTTATCAGGATGTGCTTATTGATCCAGTTGTAAGGATTGTTTTCTTTGATATTCACCACTAAGTGTTTCAAGTCCTCTTCTCTTTCAGCAAGCAAGATTGTGTCACCTGCCTGTTGTAAGTTGTTAATGACTCTTATTCCAATACTGGCTGTGAATTCTTCTTCATATGGTACAACTTCTCATATTGTCTGTTCAGCATACAGACTGAATAAGTATGGTGGAAGAATGCAACCCTAATACACACATTTCCTGACTTTAAACCATGCAGTATTTTGTTCTGTGTGAATAACTGCCTCTTGGTCCATGAACAGGTTCCTCAATAGTACAACTAAGTGTTCTGGAATTCCCATTGTTCTCAATGCTATTCATAATTTGCTATGATCCACAGAGTTGAATGTCTTTGCATAGTCAATAAAACACAGATAAACATCGTTTTGGTATTCTCTGGTTTCATACAAGATACATCTGATATCAGCAATAATATCCCTTATTCCACATCCTCTTCTGAATCTGGTTTTAATTTCTTGCAGTTCCTTGTCTATGTAATGCTGCAACCATTTTTAAATATCTTTTTACCAAAATTTTACTTGTCTGTGATATTAATGATATTGTTAGATAATTTCCACATTGTGTTGGATCTCCTTTCTGTGGAATGGGCACAAATATGGATCTCTTTCAGTCAGTTGGCTAGACAGCTCTCATCCAAATTTCTTGCATATGCAAGTAAGTGCATTGCATCTATTTTTGAAACATCTCATTGGGCATCAATCAATTCCTAAAGGCTTGTTTTAAGCCAATTCCTTCAGTTCAGCTTGGGTTTCTTCCTTCAGTATCATTGATCCTTGATCATATGAAATCTCCTGAAATGACTGAATGTCAAGCAATTCGTTTTGGTTCAGTGACACTGTCTATTCCATCCTTTTTTTTTTTTTTTAATTTTGCTTACTGTACCCTTCAATATTTTGCCCATAGAATTATTCTATATTGTAATTAAATGTTAGTGTTGTTGTTGCTATCAAGTCATCTCTGACTCATAGCAACCCTATGTGCAACAGAACGAAGTACAGCCAAGTCCTCAGCAGCCTCACAATCTTTGCTTTTTCAGTGACCCTCCGCTTTACCAAACATGATATACTTTTCCAGGGAATAGTCCCTTCTGACCACATGATCAAAGAAGGTGAGATGAAGTTTGGCCATTCTCACTTCCAAGGAACATTCAGCTGTACTTCTTCCAGGACAGATTTGTTAGCTCTTATAGCAGTCCATAGTACTTTCAGTATTCTGTGCAAACACCACAACTCAAAAGCATCAACTTTTCTTCAGTCTTCCTTATTCATTGTCCAGCTTTCACACCATATGAGGTGAATGAAAATACCATGGCTTGGTTAGGCTTACCTGAGTTTTCAAAGAGACATCTTTCCTCTTTAGCACTTTAAAAAGTTGTTTTTTTTTTTTCCCCCCAGCAGATTTGCCCAGTGCAATATGCTGTCTGATTCCTTGACTGCTGCTTCCATTGGTGTTGATTGTGGATCCAAGTAATATGAAATCTTTGACAACTTCAATTAAAAAAAAAAAAAAAAAACCACATTGCTGGTGTGTTAACTCTGACGCACAGTGACCCTACAGGACAGAGTAGTACTGCTCCAAATGGTTTCCAATGTTGTAAATCTTTACAGAAGCATATTGCCACATCTTCCTCCCTTTGTGGAGTGGCTGATGAGTTTGAACCACAGTGTGCTCTAACCACTGCATCACCTGGTGAAGGGAAAGGGGGAACTCAGCAATATAACCAATGTAAATGAAGACATTGAGAGATCACAAGAAACTTTCCATGAAAATATTTCACTCACCACTTTATGTGTCAAATTTAATGGTTTTCATTTCCATACTATTAATGTGTATGCTTAATATGAGATCTCAGATGTAAGATTTATTTATTTTCTTTGTACAAGAGAAAAACTATGCCACCATGTTGCAAAATGCCAGCAGGGTATCCCATGGTGGAGAGGTTTCAGCAGAGCTTCCAGGCTTAGACAGACTCAGAAGAGGAAGAGGCTATCCACTTTTCAAAGAATTGACCAGTGAAAATCTTATGAATAGCAGTGAAACACTGTCTGATATATTACTGGAAAACTTTATGAATAGCCCTGAAATATTGTCTGACATAGTGCTGGAAGATGAGCCCATTAAGTCAGAAGGTACTCAAAATTTGACTAGGGAAGAGCTGACTCCTCAGAGTAGAGATGACCTTAATGATGTGGATACTTACTGCCATCGAGTTGGATCTGATTAATAGCAACCCCTCCTTTGGTTTCTGAGGTGGTATCACTATGGA
Source organism: Orycteropus afer afer (assembly GCF_000298275.1). NCBI lineage: Eukaryota > Metazoa > Chordata > Mammalia > Tubulidentata > Orycteropodidae > Orycteropus > Orycteropus afer. Next base: position 9,936,086 of record NW_006921674.1, on the reverse strand, counting down.
AGTAGATTGCCCAACTTTCCTTTCGAATGAGATGGATAGAATACAGCTTTCAGGACCTCCACTAGTTGATGTGGCAGGATGCAAACTTAGCAGAAAACAGATGCAAGCATCAACTAATAAATGGAAAATGGAACGTACAAAATATGAATCTAGGAAAACTGGAAGTTGTCAGAAATGAAATGGGATGCAAAAATATTGATATCCTAGGCATTAAGTGAGCTGAAATGGACTGATTTTGGCCATTTTGAATCTACTACACTGGAAATGATAAATTGAATAGGAATGGTGTGGCATTCATCGTCACAAAGACTATTTTAAGAACTGTCCTGAACTACAAAACTGTCATTGATAGGATAATCCCCATACACCTACAAGGAAGTTCAGTTAATACTTCTATTATCCAAATTTACACACCAACCACCAAAGCCAAACATGAGGAAACTGAAGACTTACACTAACTTCTGCAGTCTGAAATTGATCAAACATACAATCAAGATATATTGATTATCACTGCTGATTGGAATGCAAAAGTTGGAAACAAAGAAGAATTACCAGTAGTTGGAAAATATGGCATTGGAGATAGAAATAATGCTGGAGAACATGTAATAGAATTTTACAAGACTAATGACTATTCATTGAAAATGCCTTTTTTCAACATAAGTGATGACTATACACATGGACTTCATCAGATGAAATACACAGGAATCAGATTGACTACATCTGTGGCAAGAGGCAATGCAGAAGTTCAATAACTTCAGCCAAAACAAGGCCAGGAGCTGATTGTGGAACAGAACATCAACTGCTCATATGCAAATTCAACTTGAAGTTGAAGACAAGTAAAACAAGTCCATGAGAGCCAAAATATGAGCTTTATAATATTCCTCCTCAATTTAGAGACCATCTACAGAATAGATTTGATGCATTGAATACCAATGACCAAAAACCAGAGGAATTGTGGGATGACATCAAGAACATCATCCATGAAGAAAGAAGAAGGTCATTTAAAAGACAAGAAAGCAAGAAAAGACCAAAATGGCTGTCAGAAGAGACTCTGAAACTTGCCCTTGAGTGGAGAGTAAATAAAGCAAATGGAAGAAATGACAAGACAAAAGAACTGAACAGAAGATTTCAAAGAGCAGCTCAAGCTGACAAAGCCAATTACTATAATGAAATGTGCAAACACCTGGAGTTAAAGAACCAAAATGGAAGAACTTTCTTGGCATTTCTCAAGATGAAAGAACTGCAGAAAAAATTTAAGCCTCGAGTTGCAATATTGAAAGATTCTATGGGCAAAACATTGAATGATGCAGGAAGCATCAAAATAAGATGGAAGGAATACATAGAATCACTGTACCAAAAATAATTGGTCCATGTTCATCCATTTCAGGAGGTGGCATATGATTGAGAACCAATCATACCAAAGGAAGAAGTTGAAGCTGGACTGAAGGAATTGGCAAAGAACAAGGCTCCAGGAACTGATGGAATACCCATTGAGATGTTTCAACAAATGGATGCTCTGCTGGAAGCACTCACTCGGTTATACCAAGAGATTTGGAAGATAGCTACCTGGCCAATTGACTGGAAGAGATCCATATTTGTACCCATTCCAAAGAAAGGCGATCCCACAGAATGTGGAAATTATCAAACAATATTCTTAATATTGCATGCAAGTAAAATCTTGCTGAAAATAATTCAAAAATGTTTGCAGCAATATATTGACAGAGAGCTTCCAGAATGCAAGCTGGATTCAGAAGAGGACATGGAAAGAGGGATTTCAATGCTGATATTAGATGGATCTTAGTTGAAAGCAAAGAATACCAGAAAGATATACGTATGTTTCATTGACTATGCAAAACCATTCAATTATGTGGATCATAACAAATTGTATATAACCTTGAAAAGAATGGGAATTCCAGAACATTTGATTGTACTCATGAGGAACCTGTAAATAGATCAGGAGACTGTCATTTGAACAGAACAAGGGGATACTGCATGGTTCAAAATAAAAAAGGGAGTGTGTCAAGGTTGTATCCTTTCACTATACCTATTCAACTTGTATGCTGAGCAAATAATCTGAGAAGCTGGATTGTATGAAGAAGAATGTGGCATCAGGATTGGAGGGAAACTCATTAACAACTTGCAATATGCAGAAGACACAACTTTGCTTGTTGAAAGTTAGGATGATTTGAAGCACTTACCTAGGAAAATTAAAGACTACAGTCTGTAGAATGGATTACACCTTAATATAAAGAAAATAAAAATCCTGAAAACTGGTCCAATAAATAGTTTCACAGTGGATGGAGAAAAGATTGAAGTTGTCAAGGGTCTCATATTACTTGTAACTACAATCAACACCAATGGAAGCACAGTCAAGACATCAGACAACATATTTCATTGGGAAAATCTGAAGCAAAGATAAAGAGCAAAGATGTCTCCTTGAAGAGTAAGGTATGCGTAACCCAAGCCATGGTATTTTCAATCACCTCTTATGCATGTGAGAGCTGGACAACGAATAAGGAAGAGCAAACAAGAGTTGATGCTTTTGAGTTTTCATGTTGGAGTAGAATGCTAAGAGTACCATGGTCTGCTAAAAGGACTAACAAATCTGTACTGGAAGAAGTACAGCCAGAATGCTCCTTGGAAGTGAGAATGGCCAGACTTCATCTTAACCTACTTTGGTCATGTTGTCAGAAGGAACCATTCCCTGGAGAAGGATATCATGCTTGGTAAAGTGGAGGGTCAATGAAGAAGGGGAAAGCCATCAATGAGATGGATAGACACAGTGGCTCCAATGAAGGGCTCAGGTATAGCCAGGATAGTGAGGCTGGCACAGGAGCAGGCAGTGTTTTGTTACGCTGTGCATAGGGTCGCTATGAGTCAGAGAATACTCAATGGCAACAATAAGAGAAAAAAATTCCTACCACAACAATGCAAATAGCTTATTTTCATCTTGGAGTAGTAAATCACTCTAAGATTTATTGTAGAAATTTAGCTTTGTGTTTTTTGCCCCCTAAATGAAGTGCCTAGGACATTTGACTGCTAACCAAAAGGTTGGCGGTTCAAACCTACCATCTGCTCCATGGAAGGAAGACAGGGAAATTTACTTCTGTAAAGATATACTACCTCAGAAACCCAGTGGGGGTCACTACAAGTCAGAATCAACTTGATGGCAGTGAGTTTTTGAGCTATCATTAGTTTAAAATTCACAATGTAACTATAGATTGTAGAGGTTAAAACTCTAAGAATTGATAGTTCATGAAAAAAAATTCTTTCAGTCAAAACTAAGGGTATATCACAAATGATGTACCACTTTACACCTATGAAAAAACATAAAATTAAAAAGACTAATGGTATCTGTGGTGGTTAAGTTTGTGTGTCAACTTGGCTGGGCCTGGTGAGTGGCTGGGCAGCTGAATGTTGTTATTCCTTACGGTGAAATTGGTAGTTAACTCCATGGTGGAATCTACTGGATCAGAAGAGTTGCTGCTTGGGCATGTGGTCTGCTTACCATCTATAAAAAGCGACTTTTGGAATGGTCTCTAGCTTATGGCACGTTTGAACCCTGCATGCAGCCATGTCATTGTTCAGCAGCTTGCCATTCTCTGCCAACCTTGGGACTTTCAATGGACTTTAATAAATGGCCTTCCATGCAGTTTAGTAACATGGGACTATGCCTTTTTACTTGTCAACCTTGCCCTTGTCAGTCTCAGCAGCCAGCAGCTGTCTGAGTGAAGAGTAGGAGGCAGAGCTGAAGCCCAAGTTTGAGGGGCTTTCACACAGCCTCTAGAGCCTGGGACTTAGAACTCAGACTTAAAGCCTCCAAATTGTAAGAATAAACTCTTGTTTGTTAAGGCCATCCCATTTGTGGTGTATTCTTATCAGAGAGGCACTAGGTAACCAGAACAGTATCAAATGTTGTTAAGGATGTGGAACTGTATCATTAATTATATTGTTTGAAAATAAGCAAAGTTTACCATTTTTCATTATGATAAATTTCAGATATATTTCTGCATAATACTTGTTTTTAACTTTTAGTTTCTATATTAATATAATAATAATATATATCCAAATAGGTTAGATATATTGGAGACATAGGCTTTTTCTGTCTCCTCAATGTATACTTCAAGCTCATCAAATGTTGAGAGTGTGTCATATAACCTAAGGAGCGTAAAATGAATTCTGTGTGATTTGTGTGCTATGTAAATTTATATGATCAGAATTAAGTATTTATTGAGTTTGTTTTACACTAAATTGTGGTTTGATGCAATGGGTATCCTCACAACTGGACCAATGAGCAGCATCACAATAAATGGAGAGAAGATTGAGGTTGTCAACGAATTCATGTTGCTTGGTTCTACAATCGAGGTCAACGGAAGCAGCAGTCAGGACATTAGACGACATGTAGCATTGGGAAGGTCAACCGCGAAGGAACTGTTTCAAGTGCTGAGGAGCAAGGATGTCTCCTTGAGGACTAAGGTGCGTGTGACAGAAGCCATGATATTTCCAATCACCTCGTATGCATGTGAGAGCTGGACAATGAATAAGGAAGACCGAAGAAGAGTTGATGCTTTTGAGTTGTGGTGCTGGTGAAGAATGCTAAAAGTACCATGGACTACTAAAAGAACTAACAGATCTGTCCTGGAGAAAGTGCACCCGAAATGCTCTTAGAAGTGAGAATGGCCAGACTTCGTCTCACCTATTTTGGTCATGTTGTCAGAAGGGACCATTCCTTGGAGAAAGATGTCATGCTTGGTAGGGTGGAGGGTCGACAAAAGAGGGGGAGGCCTTCAATGAGATGGATTGACACCATGGCTGCGATGATGGGCTCAAGTATAGCAGGGATCACGGAGCTGGCGTGGGATCGGGCAATGTTTTGTTCTGCTGTCCATGGGGTCGCTATGAGTCAGAAACAACTCAACGGCACCTAACAACAACAACAACAAAACAGTGGGTATATAAAATGATTATATTCTATAAAAATGATTTATTTCTGGAGTTTACAGTCTGCTTAGGGAATATAGATACCTGGGACACAAACAGATTTTATAGTTGTCAGTTAATATAATTGAGTGCTAAAGAATATAAGACAGACAAAATGCAACAGAAAGACAGAGAAAGGTGAAACTAAAGTGATCTCAAGTCAATGGGTATGAGCTAATGGAAATGAAGAACAACTGTCAAATAGTATCTAGACATGCAAAGAGGAGAAAACAGGCTATGTGGGTGGAATAAAATTATGGAAAGTATGGAAGTTAGGATAAGTGGTGGTGAGGGAAATGGGAAATAAACGTGGAAGAAATAGGTGGAAACTAAATATGGAGAACCTTGAAGGCATGACAAAGGCGTATACTTGATACTAGAAACCAGTATACGTGTTCTTGAACAAAGATCTGATAAAATGAAAACTCTTTCCAATTGGAATAGATGCACAGAGAAGATTCAAAAGCATTGCAATAAGAGAGAAAGCATGATAATATCACAAAATTAAGAAGAATCAATAATGTCCTCATCGTAAGAAGGGCTAGGGAGACCTCAAGTGATAAACAAGTAAGGGTTAGTAGGTATGTGGAAATGATGATTATAAAAAAGGGCTAAGCCAAAGTCAGGCATCTCAACAGTTTGGGCAGACAGAGAAGCAAGACTAGTCTCACTGAGCATGAAGAAGTGCTTACTAAAAGTTCAACAATTAAGAGGCACTTTAGAGCTCTGGTGTCGTGGTGCCTAAGGCATTTCACTGTTAACCAGAAGGCTGGTGGTTCAAAACCTCCAGCCACTCCTCATAAGGAAGATTGGGCAATCTACTTCCATAGTGATACTGCCTTGGAAACCCAAGGAGGGGTCGCCATGAGTTGGATTCGTCTCATCGCAGTGGGTTTTGTTTGGTTTTGTTTTATTTTGTTTAATTTCAAGGACATCCCTAGGGAATTGCTATGAAAGGTACACACTCACTACCCTAGAGTCTGATCCAACGCATAGTGGCCCCTCCTTGGATTTCTGAGGCGGAATCACTAGGGAAGTAGATTGCCCAACCTTCCTTCCAAGGACTGGCTGGTGGGTTTGAACCACCAGCCTTCTGGTTAACACCCAAATGCCTTATGCATTATGCCACCAGAGCTCCTACCTTGAAATTAGACTTCAACAATATAGAATGTTTCTGACTAAAGTGAGAATTCTATCTGGGTTGAAAATTTTCTCAATTTCACTGGGGCAAACCTAGGAAGAGAAGAATTCATCATGAAGAGGAGGCTCCCACTTCTTGAACATCATTTATCTTATTCTTACTATCTCTTGTCCACAACAAAGTTGCAAGTACTCAAAAAAGTAAGGCTTCTAGATCTTGAATGTTGAAGATGGTTAGTCTGATAATAGTTTAGCAGGTAAATCACAGAGACTTGGTTTATAGTCTTTTGTAAAATTCTGTCTCTGGAACAATAAAACAATGGGCCAGAGTGGTTAAAGTGAAAAGAATGATAACAAAATATTAATACAAAGAACTCACAGAAATTGGTATTTGCCAAATTCTATGGAATGATGATAAGGATAACTCATAGATTGTCCCTTTGGTTTTGAACCTGAGAGTATGGTTGCAAAAAGGATGTAATTTAGTGAAAGTTGAGTTTTGTTTGGGACATGTTAGTTATTTGAGGAGAGCACAATACTAAACAGCAGTTTATTGTAGAAAGTTAAAGATGTGGGACTTGAGCTCAGTGAAGTAGTCAATACTGATGACATAGCTCTGGTAGTAAGCATAATGTGGAACAAAGAGGATATATGAAAGGCAAGACATGCAGATTTCAGTTGAAAAGTAGAGATTTTATAGAAAATTCCACAAAATGATCATCACATAGTTAAGGATCCAGGTACTTTTCTATTTTCTGATAAGCTGGCCCACTCAACTAAAATCTCTTCAAGAGAAAAGACTCCTCTGTCTTATTATAGATACCATATACCAAGTGCCTAACATAGTGCCTGGCTCATATTCAATATTAAACAAGGTGATTAGGCTTCAATCAAGAGAAAGAATGGGTATTTAGTTTATTGTATTCTGCCAAATCTTTGAGCCTGGACCAATGTTTCATTCAGTTTCTCACAGTTTCTTTTCAGGATTCAATTGTCATTATAGTACAAAGCTCTGCTTTCTGATTTTATCTCCTGTTTCTCCCCACTGCCCATGTTTTGATACAACTAGACATTATTTTTAGTTCACATAAATATATCACTTTGTTTAAAACCTGCATAACATCCATATGCTATTTCTGCTGTCATAAATTCATTTTTTCTACCCCACTGATCTCCTTTACCTATAAAATTCTTAGTAATCCCTCAAATTTCAAGCATAGTGACAGGAAGTCTTACTTCTGGCACATGTAGCCTGAGTTAAAAGAAGTGTTAACCTGGAACTTTCATATAGGTCCCAAGAGCCAATTTTGTGTATCTCTTCCCAACTCCACCTTCAGTGGATAGCCTGAAATCAATTAAGATGCCATTGAAGATAGATTTTGGAAATGACAAACCCTGGACATCAACAATGCTCAATGCTTTCTCCTCCCCTCCCCCACAGAACCAGTTATTAAACATTTAACAGCACATCAATGTTGAAAACCAACTTCTCTGTAATTTTTATTCCCACTAATCTTATTATAAACATCATCCCATCATCCTAAAACCATTGATTTGTTTATCTCTATTTTTTCTTTCTTTTTTTAATTGTGATTTGGGTGAAAGTTTACAGAACAAATTCACTTTCCATACAGCCACTCCCATACACTTTGTATCATGACATTGACTACAATTTCCCACAGTACAACAGCTCCCCTCTCACTTCCTCCCCATTGTTACCTCTTCCCTGTGTCCTTCCCTCTCATGCACTCCTGCCCCTGAGCTGTTTCCCTGTGTATTCACAGACCTTCTGTTCTCCAATGATTGTTCACGCGCTCCAAGGAGTATATCTACCTAATGTAAATTTTTAGTTCAAATGCCTGTTTTTGTCTGACTGGGAGCCACAGGAGTGCATTCAATTCCACACCTGAAGGGCAGCTAGGAGCCATAGTCTCAATGGTTTCATCAGGCTCTATTAGACTAGCAAAACTGGTACCTTTATTTTTTTTTATTTTTTAATGATTTTGAGTTTTGTCCCACATTATTCTCCCACTCTATCGGGGATCTCCTACAGAGATCCCCCTCTGAGTGGTTGCCAGTTGTAGCTAGACACCATCTATTCTTTTGGTCTCATAGTCATATAGGTTGAGGATCACATGGTGTACCAGTCACTTGGACTAATTGTTTCCACGCATTTTTGGTTTTCTTCATTCTTCTTTGCTCTGGATGAAGAGAGACCCATTGTTGCATCTAGATGGCCACTAGCAAGCTTTTAAGATCCCAATTACTACTGGCCAAAATGGAATGTGGAACAAAGTTTTTGTGTATTATGTTGTGCTAATTGAGCTTGACGTCCCCTGCCACTATGGTCCCAAGCCAACAGGTCCAACTACTTGCTCCTGTGGGTAGCTGGCTGTGGCCAAGAAGTGTCTACAACCTTGTCCCTTATCAGCTCTACTATATAACTGGGAATTCTTACAGATCATACCAATACACTTGTAGAAATATTTTCTGCCAACCTTATACATGGTCTTGGTCACACTCCCCCGACACAGACGTACCTAATATTTCAGCCTGTCCACCCACCTATCCACCCATAGATCAATGTTTGCTTTCACTGACAATGCAGTACTGTATGTGCAAAAGGGTTCATCTTTGTTGTCTGTACCTCCCATGCACCTCTCTAAGTCTTCTTCTTCCTCAATGCCACTGCATTGATCGAACACATTTGGTATATTGTCCTTCTCTTCACTGACATCAACACTTCTCTCTACTTATATAACAGTGTCCCCTCCCCTCCCATCCCACCCCTGGTAACCAACAAAGAAAATTTCCTTCCATCTATAAACCTTTCCTTGACTTTTTACAATAACGGACTAATACAATGTTTGTCCTTCTGTGATTGACTTATTTCACTCAGCAAGTTCATCCACGTTATGTGGTGTTGTCCAGATTTTACATTATTCTTTAGGGTTGAATAGTATTCCATTGTGTGTATGTACCATAGTTTGGTTATCCATTCTTCTGTTGATGGGCAACTATGTTATTTCCATCTATTTTTGCTATTGCAAAAAGTGATGCAATGAACATGGGTGTGCATATATCTGTTCTTGTCCTGGCTCTCACTTCTTTAGGATATATACCTAGTAATGGTGTTGCTGAGTCAAGCGGTATTTCTAATTCCAACTTTTTAAGGTATCACCATACTACTTTCCACAGTGTTTGTATAATTTTACAGTCCCGCCAGCACTGTATGAGTGTCCCAATCTCTCCACATCCTCACCAGCATTTGTTATTTTGTGTCTTGTTGAACTACGCTAATAGTGCTGGGGCAAGATGGTAGGTATCTCGTTGTTTTGATTTGCATCTCTCTAATGGCTCTGGTTGCATAGTACCTAAGGCACTTGACTGCTATCCAGAAGGCTGATGGTTCAAACCCACCAACCACTCCTTGCAAGGGAGGTTGGGCAATCTACTTCCATAGTGATACCAACTCGGAAACCCAAGGAGGGGTCGCTATGAGTCGGGTTCAACTCGACAGCACATACCAATGGCTAAAGATTGTGAGCATTTCTTCATATGCTTGTTGGCTGCCTAAATATCCTCTTTGGTGCAGTGTCTATTCATGCCTTCTGCCCATTTTTTAATTGGATTATTTGTCTTTTTGTTTTGAGGTCTTGGAGTTTTCCATAAATTCTAGAGAAAAGTCACTTGTCAGATATGTTTTTGCTGAATATTTTTTCCCAGTCTGTAGGTTCTCTTTTGACTCTTTTGGAGAAGTCTTTGGAAGCACCTAAAAATTTAATTTTTAAAACGTCCCATTCACTTAGTTTATCTTCTGCTGTTTGTGCATTTTGAATTATGCTTGATAGTCTTTTTATGCCATATATTAGGGCCCCTACATTTGTCCCTAGTTTTTCCTTGAAGAACTTCATAATTTTAGGTTTCACATTTAAGTCTTTGATCCATCTGGAGTTAGTTTTTCTGTATGGTGTGAGGTACAGATCTTGTTTCAT
>NW_006921674.1:9897884-9912608 GCF_000298275.1 Orycteropus afer afer | reverse complement strand
TCTCTCTCTCAGAAATGCAGGTCTCTTGGTGTCTCTTTCTCAGCAGCACGTGTCTCTCAGGAGCACAGCAGCATGTCTTTCTCAGCCAGTAGTCAGGGACACTCCTTCTGCCTCTAGAAGGACTTTTTTTATGAGCCTGGCAGAGTGACCAGAATAACCAATCCCACCACCAGAATTCTATATATCTGAGAGAGTGAGAACTTCCCAGAAAATTACTTGGTGCTGCACTCAAGAGAAATACCCCAGGTGGATAACTTTAACAATCAGGAACTACTTAGTTGCTCATGGCATATTCCACCGCAGAGTTTACAAAGACTTATGGCTGGAAAAGCCATACAGGTAATTTAGTATACCACATCATCAAACAAATCTTGGACAATTTTCTCAGTGATTTTCTTTTTCTCTTCCTGTTCTGGAATTCCAATTACATGTAGGTTATTCCTTTTGATGGCATTCCACATGAATCTTAGGCTTTTTTTCATTTTGTTTTGATCTTTTTTTCTGATTGATCCCTTTTCAAAGAAGTATTCAGGTATTTGTCTTCAATCTCATGAATTCTGTCTTCATAATTCTACTCCTTTGCCTTTTCAACGTGTTATCTATTTCTTAAAATTTAGTATTAATCTTCTGGATTTCTCTCTGCAGATTTTGTATCATTTCTAGTTTTTCATTTATGTTGTCATTTTGTTCTTGTATTTTCTTCTGAAATTGCTCTAGGGTTTTGTTTTTGTTTTCCTTAATTTTGTCAGTGTCTTCCTTGATTTGTCTCTGAATCTTTTGAAGATACCTAAATATAATGCTTTTGAATTCCTTATCAGAGAGTTCTAATGCTGCTTCTTCCTCAGAGATGTGTTCTGGATCTGTATCCTGCTCCCTTGTTTCTACCACTTTATCTTGTTTCTTTGTGTGGACGGTGATGGTCTGTTGTCTCCAAGACATTGTTACATTCCTGTCATTGGAGCTCTGTTAACTGTTTGTGAAGAGCAGATAAGAATGAGTTAGTCTTTTCTTGGTGGTCATTTATCGTTGGCCAGTTGGTGGAGAAGGAAGTGTTGATTCTCATTCAGCAAGTGAAGCTATAGGAGGTGCAGGTGTAGTTGCATTGTGTGGACACAGTTGTTGTCTCACACTCAGACTGAACAACAATTGAAAACCATCAAAAAAAAGTAAAAGCAAGTGGACAAAAAACACACTGCATAAACACATAGGAACAATCACCAAAGGAAAAAAAAAAAGAAAGAAAGAAAGAAAAGAAAAACCCTGCAATATCTAAGGAGAGGGCAATAAGAGAAAAAAATTAGAGTAGGAGAATAATGAAGAAAAAAATGTGAAAAATGCAAAAAGAAAAACAAGGAATGGGATTAACCATGAGAAAGAAAAAAATGGGAACCAGTAGCAGAGAAGGGAGAAAAAGCTGAAAACTAGAACCTGGGAAGGGAAGAACAAAGAATAACAATAAAAAGGACACACAAAAAAAGAATAATAATAAGTTTAAAACAGACAAAAACAAACTAACTTTAAAAAAAGAAAGAAAGAAAATCTGGGCAGTGTGGGGCAGGGCATCCAGGCTTCATCTGAGCACACAGTCTGGATGGAATTCCTGCTGGCCTAGAAGGTGGGTGGGAGTGAGGGATGGCTGCACCTCTGTTCACCAAGAGGGTGTGGGGGGTCTAAGAGTAACAAGGGGAGTATCACACCTTTCTAGTCATTCATGTCCAGAATGTCCTTGTGGTTCTTGGCAAGTGGAGCTTGTAAGTCCCTGGAATCTGGGAGAACACTATCACTCTAAATATCCAAAATAATCAACCCACTTGTAAACATTCAAAATGGCTATGCCCTCTGGACAGCCAAAAGTACACAGCTCAGCCATCTCCCTTTTGCTGCTTCCCCTTTTATTCATCAGCCACCAGTGCAGTCCTCCATTAAGCCCCTGGCTAGATGGGCAGATTTTTAGGTTAATTCTCAGGTAGGCCCTAACACCACTTGGTGGTATCTAAGCGGTCTGTGCTATCAGGATTGCTGACAGACCGCAGCTCCGTATGTCTCCTTTATCAGTGTTTTCGTGCAGGTTCTTCTACTAGTTGGAGTTTAGACCACTTCTATATCTTTCCTTTCAAAGTTCAGGGCTCCAGGATTATCTTCTGTATCTGTGTTAATTGGTTGCCCTTTTCTTTGTTGAAGAGGGTCTGTGTAGCTTGTCTCCCTATTCCACCATCTTACTGGAACTCCTATCTCTATTTCTAAATGCTGTTTCTCATAGATTTTTTACCTGCTAATACATATACTAAGCATTCAATAAATGTTTATAAATGAATGAATGAGAATGCAATTTGTCCCATTTTAATGACTGTCTTAGTTACCCAATGCTGCTATAGTAGAAATATCACAAGTAGTTGGCTGTAACGAACAAATTCATTTTCTCACAGTTTGTTGTTGTTATGTGAACAGAGTCATCTCTGACTCATAATGACCCCTCAGGGTGCTAATTCTAAAGGAAGGCTTTCTTTCTATGTTGGCTCTAGAGGAAGGTCCTTCTCTCTTGAGTTTCTACTCCTGGGCAAAAGAGATAGATTTAAAATACACCTTACACTAACTCTGTCTCATTAACATATAAAGACAATTCATTCCCAAATGGAATTATAACTAAAGTCACAGAGGTCAGTATTTACAACACACATTTTTGCGGGACACAATTCAATTCAAAACAATTATATTTTGAAACTTTTTTTTAACACTTACTTATTGTAATTCTATTATCAAGCATCAGGGAAAAGAGACCAAATTACTATGTCCATTTCTTTCCAGGTGAAAGATAAAATTATGAGAATAAATGAGTTCACACAAAAAGAGACACTGTATTGAGAACAGCTAAAATCCAAGGAGTGAGCATTGAAAAACATTCTTATCAGGAGGTGTTGGTAAGTTTGGCAAAAGCAGAGTTGGGGAACTCAGAAATCAGGGAAAAGAAGAGCCAATAAAAGTATATTCAGAGACCTCAGCGAGAATCTAGATAATGCGTCTCAATAGAAGTTAAGGGAAAATATTCAGGAAGATGATGGGGCTAGTCGACTATCAAATCCTGTTGTTGTTGTTGTTGTTATGTGCCGTCCAGTCGGCCCCGACTCATAGCGACCCCTCCTTGGGTTTCCGAGGCAGTTATCACTATGGAAGTAGGATTGCCCAACCTTCCTTCCGAGGAGTGGCTGGTGGGTTTGAACCGCCAGTCGTCTTGTTAGCAGGCAAGTGTCTTAGCCACTATGCTACCAGGGCCAGGCAACATTTTATTGTGTTGTACATAGGGTCGCTACAAGTTGGAGCTGACTTGACAACACTTAACAACAACAGCAATATATACACTCGTTCTACAGTCACACAAATATTTGTTTCACTTATATAAAAATAAATTCTCTGTTAGGAAAATCTTCATAGTAAATCATTTATTTCTATTTAATTATGTAAAACACATTGTATGTGATCTTAAAGTCAATTTGTTATCATGTGATCCTAACAGGATTAGGTGGTAATTAAAAATCCTTAAAATAGAATAATTTTAGCACCAACATGGAAGAAATACTATAGGATCACATGATAACTATACTATCCCTGAGTGCATCATTGCAGCCACTGTGTCAATCCAGCTCATTCAGGGCCTTCCCCTTTATTGTTGACCCTCCACTTTACCAAATATGATATCCTTCTCCAGGGAATGGTCCCTTCTGACAATATGACCAAAGTACATGAGACAAAGTGTATGTGTGTATGTGTGTGTGTGTGTGTGTGTATACATATATACATCATGGGGAAAATATATTTATTTCTTCATAGTATTTCAGTGGTAGAAAGAAATTTTACACTGATATCATGTAAAAGCAATATTATAGAATGTCTCAATGATCCTTTCAGACAACATTAAATTATTTTGTAATAGTTAGAAATGATCATTATATTGGTATTTAGCAAAAGTAGAAACCTACAGATAAAAAATTACAATCTTGTCAATAGACTAATAAAAGTTTTCATGTAAAGTAGAAATCAGCAATTTAACAGTCTTATCAAGCTTAACATACAAAATTGTATCACCCACGGCCATTGAGTTGATTCCAACTCATAGCAACCCTATACCTGACAAATGTATAATTAGAAGAAACTTTAAGAAAATGAAAATATACTTCAGTTCTACATACATTAAAAATATGAAGTCTCTAAATTTTACTAAATCACTTGAATAATTAAAATCTAAAATCAGATATAATACCACTGCTTTAGAATTGTTCCATGTAACATAAGGAAATATCTCTTTATCACTGTAACTAAAATCCCACAAAATCAATGTCCTGAATAAGTAAGAAGATATCTTGAGATGCATTTCACAGGAATTTTGCATAATAGCAGCTGAAAATTTATTTTTTTAACTGTACACATTGGATAAGAGAAATTGCTTAAACATAAGCCTGTAAATTGGCAGATGGTTAATAGTAAGCTTGCCAAACTGAAACTGAATTTCTTTAGCATCTCAATATATCACATGATCTTATTTACCTATTCAATTACTGATGTATTCCACAATGTAAATTGCATAAACCATGGCTAAAAGAATCAAGATTATAGAAAGCACTTGTTAAATGTAAGAAAAGGAAGTGAAACAACAAAAATAATTTACCTTAAGAATAATAACACTGGTTTACCCATAAAGTCTTTAAATGATACTACAGTAAAGCACTAGTCTAGTTACCTTGTTACAAGTTCTAGTAAATCATGCCCTAATGCCCTGTATGTGTAACTCTCTCATTCTAAACAAGAGGCCTCTAGGACAAATGTTAATTTCTCTGATTCTTCCAAGCCCAGTGATTTCGTGGAGTTCTGCTATACCTCTAAATGCAATTCCATGGCTAAGCAGACAAAACCTCCTTCCCAAGCCAGGATCATGTATTTTACAGAAAATTATCCAAGTGGATTGTGATATGTCCGTAGGAAAAAAGTATTTTAAATCTCACCCATGTATAGTCTATATATTTTAATTTTCATGCACAGTGGACTACAGTGTGCATAAAAATTAACCAATTGTTCAGAGAAATAAATGTCTAATAGTAATAAGGAGCAATAGTTACTGAAATAAAGTTGAAAAAAAATTATTTGGTAGAGAAAAGAAAGATGAAGGCAATTAAGTCTATATCTCATAAGGAAAAAATGCAAGTTTGCCTTTTAGATGCAGGGTCAATAGAATTGCATCAGTGTGGCAGATAGTTTCAGTGTAAAATAGAGCCCTTGAGGAGGTGGGACTATCTAGGAGGCTTGGTTTTAACACGCTGACTATTCATCAAAGGATAAGTCTTCTTCAGGATTTTTTTTTTAAATCATTATCATGTTATCACTATACTTCTGTTGAAATCAACAATGTCTGATATATATCCAACATAGTGGCACAGAATAAACGTTTTGTCCAACTTCAATTCTTCTGCAGTAAATTTACCTAAAAAGAGTGACATAACACCAGCACAGTTTGACAAAAGGCCTTGAAAATGAGCAAACACAAGTAGAAAAATAGTTATTCATTCATTCATTCACTTGCCAATTATTTGCCAGAATCTAAGATAAAAAGGAAAAGGGAACTAACATTCATTAAACCCCTTATTATGTCAGGCATTTTAATATCTCCATATTACAGAGGAAAATTAGAGATTAGTGAATACTATGCACAAGAACACAGTGACACAATGATTCATACCTTTAGTTATCACACACAGTTCTTTCCAAATCAGACATTCAGACCAACATTAGTTTCAGGGACACCAAACCAAACCCAACCACTGTCAACAAGTCAATTCCGACTCATAGCAACGTCCACTGGGTTTCCGAGGTAGTAAATCTTTACTGAAGTAGATGGCCCGGTCTTCCTTCTGCAGAGCAGCTGGTGAGTTTGAGTCACTGGCCTTCTGATTAACAGCCAAATGCCTTATCCACTACACTCCCTCAAGGGACAGTTATAAGCAAATTCTTTTTTACTAGAGAGTCTGTAGTAGAACCTAAGTTTCTAAATATAAGTAAGGAAAATGAGCTCGTTATTCTCTGTCCCCCACTCCCATTCTCCTATCCATTCTCTATATTTATTTGCTTTGGGCCTTGACTGCTGGAGATTTCATTACCAGGTCTCCCTTGCCCTCTGGCTTTAGTTAGGCTTAACCAGTAGAAACAACCAGCAGGGGACGTGAGGTCTGAAGGAGAATGTAGTCAGAGTATTTATTCCCCACACTCTTATTCTTCCTGTCCACAGTTCTGACTCCTTTCCTTTACCTATGACCCAGTATCAGCCACACAGCAGCTCTGCAATGACTCCTCATCTCCAGCTCTTATGAGGCTCAAGTAACACTAACCTTTCCCTTTTGCCTCTTCAAATCTAGTAATGGTAATAGCTTTTCACAGTTCCTCTTCTGGTTTTACACCATCCCTTGTGGTTTTCTTAATGCTGCCCACACCTCTACTTAAAAATCTTTCAGTAGAATCCATTCAATTAAAACTTTTTGAGTGTAACAGCAATTTCCTTCTGGGATCTTGGTTGAGACAGAGGATAAGACTAAATTCCAAATAGTCACCCCTAGTTGGAGATGTAAATAAAAGACCACAGTAGTTAGGCCTCTGAGAAGTCCATAATTTATTATTTTTATTATTATTATTATAGTTCCTTGGGTTTGATTGTGGATGCATGATCCTTCATGATTGGTATTTTATGAAAATGTGAAATACTCTTTTAAATAAAATAATTGAGACAAAAAAAGACTATGAGCTATATTACCTATACTACCATTTTCTGCTACACTACATGATCCAAAGTACAACTAAGATTGCTGTAAAAATAATAAAAGCTAACATTTATTGCATACTTTGTAAATGCTAGGCTATGTTGTAAAAGTTTACCTAAATAAAACAATATAATTCTCATAACCACCTATGAAGCAGGTACATTCATATCTTCATTTTTCAGTGGAGGAAACTAAAGCACAGAGCAGCAAAGAACACACGAGGGGAGACAGAAAAGCCAGGGAATCAGTCCAAGCTGCCTGACTCTGAAGCTTGAGTTTCACCCACCAAATGAAGACTGCTTATGGTCTTTCTAGTTTCTGTAACATCAGAGCAATGATGACAACAATATTCAGTAGGTAGTTTACCCCCTTCAGTCTTGTTTTCTTCATAACTTTCAGTGGAGAGTCTAATGAAGAAAAGTTTTATATTTGTTCAAAATATAAAGTTTGAAACCTGCTAAAGAAGGGGCATACAAATTTGCTTAAGAAGGCAAGTTGTTCTGGAAGAGAAATGATTGTAACATAATCCCTAAAATTCAAAATTAGTATTGCCTATAGTAGCTTTGGTGGCGTAGTGTCTAAGGCATTTGACTGCTAACCAGAAGGCTGGTGGTTCAAACCCACCAGCCACTCCTCAGAAGGAAGATGGGGCAATCTACTTCCATAGTGATACTGCCTTGGAAACCCAAAGAGGGGTCACTATGAGTCAGACTTGACTTGACAGCAGTGAGTTTGTTTGTTTGTTTGTTTTTATAGTAGTTTTAACAGTTATTGTCATGATTCTGGTAGCCACTGAAAAATTTACAGACTCAGAGGTAGATAGGAGGGGCCCTTACCTCTGGCAGCAGCACCAAACTCAAGAGCCAGCCTCAGCAGTAAGGGATACAGAGGATCTCTTCAGACCTCCTGAGTCTGGGTTTCTCTACTTCTGGTGGTAGCATCAGAAATTTGGTGACTTGCTCAGGAGGAATCTGTTTCTCATAGCAGTTGTGATGATTTCCAACTTCAAACGAGCTAACAGTGAACATAACTTGCCTTTTAAAAACTGAGAACCCAAATAATCATTGGCAACAACAAAAAAGGAATGCCAAGGAATAAAGACAGATAGAGTTCTGCTAATAAGACTATTTGGGGAGCTTTCACACTCTCACTACCTAACAGTAACCCAAATCTGGATATCATCAGTTGGAAGTTGAAATGTAGACAATGCTAACTCATACCATTATTCTGAGCATTAAATGTTAAGATGCTATGTGAAAAAGGGCTTCAAATTCTCCAAAAAAATGTTGTATTCATGCAGTGTTTTATTTTTAATTAAATATTAGAAAAATTAAAAACCTTTACAATAACAAAAGTAAAATTACTTATACAAGATCAACAATAAATTATGAAATTTTAAGTGAACCTGAATTACCTGCTTTCTACTTCCTTTTCTTTTTCTTTTTTCTTTTTTGCTGAAGGTAATTGAAAATAACTATTGCAGCAATGCATTGACAGACAACTGACAGAAATTCAACTGGGATTCAGAAGAGATCATGGAGAGGGATATCACTGTCGATGTCAGATGGATCGTGGATGAAAGCAAAGAACACCAGAAAGATGTTTACCTGTGTTTTATTGACAACGCAAAGGCATTCAACTGTGTGATCTGTGGTAGTTGGGATTGTGTGTCAACTTGGCTGGACCACAATTCTGAGTGGTTTAAGCAGTTGTGATGTGGTTATTCCCATGGTGAGATTGGATGTATATGTTTTGAGCAGCTATTTCATTGAAAGGGAGTTTCCCTAGGAGTGTGGCCTGCTTCCAATATATATATATATGAACATCCTGGGAAAAGGGCAGACTCTTCAGTGGATCTGGATCTTGTTGTGTTGCTTACAACTGCCTATGAGCAAACAATCCACCATTCGGACTGGTGATCTTGGATGTGTCATCCATCAGAGTCAACAGCCAGTGTACTGCCTGTCAAACTTGAGCTTGTCAGCTCCTGCAGCTGCATGAGTTGGGAAAAGCCTCAAACTTGACATTTGGTCCAAGAACTTGGGACTTGCCAGCTTCTATAAGCGTGTGAGGAGCTCTGGTAGTGTAGTGCCTAAGGCACTTTACTGCTAGCCAGAAGGCTGGTGGTTCAAAACAACTAGCTGCCCCTGGGAAGGAAGGTTGGGCAATTTACTTCTGTAGTGATACCACCCCAGAAACCCAAGAAGGGGTCGCTATGTGTTCTGGTCACCTGTTGCTGCTCTGACAAGAATATACCACAACTGGGATGGCTTTAACAAACAGGAGTTTATTCTTACAATTTGGAGGCTTTAAGTCCAAGTTCAAAGTGCCAGGTTCTAGGGGCTGGGTGAAAGCCTCTCAGCCTTGGGGTCCAGCTATGCCTCCTGCTCCTGGCCCACTGGAGCTATAGGAATTTCTTCACTCAGACAGCTGCTGGCTTCTGAGACTGAGAAGCCCCAAGGTTGACAAGTAAAAAGGCACAGTCCCGATGTTACCAAACCACAAAGCAGGCCATTAACCATTGTAAGCCCCAAGGTCAGCATAGCATAGCAAGCTGCTGAGCAATGACATGGCTACATGCAGGGTCCAAGCATGCCATAGGTTAGAGACCATTCCCCAAGGCTTCTGCTTATATATACAGGAAGCAGACCACATTCCCTAAAGCAGCTACTCAGCTGCTCACAGTAGATTCTACCATGGAGTTGATTACCAGTCTCATCATGGGGAATACTACCACCAGCTGCCCAGCCACTCAACCAGGCCCAGCCAAGTTGACACAAAAACATAAGCAACACAATTCCACCCCTTGTCAACTTGCACCTGAACAGATCTTCAATGGGTGGTATCTGTACAGGTCTCCTCCACTGGGTGGCTTCAGTCTCCTAATTCCTAAATGGTGACCTCACCCCCTTGGCCCGGCAGGCCCTATTCCTCTCCTTCTTGGGCATGGCAGCCCCACCCCCTCACTCTTGGGCAGCAGCTATGGCTCCATCCCACTGACTCACATGAATGAGCAGCCCCATACTCCAGTACCAAGTTCGTGAAGGCCTGGCTCTTTGAAACCTAGGGGGCTGTGATCATTCCATGCCCAAAGGCAATGGTCCTACCCTTTCAGGCTGAGGCAGCTCTGCTTCGGTTTCCTTTGTCTCTGCTTCTGCTGATTAATGCCCGTGGGCAACCCACTCTGCCAGGAATCTTCTTGCCCCGAAGGATATTTAGCTTTCTTGCTCTGTGGGCTGGCCAACCTGCTACTCCATTGCAAGCCAGTCTCTTCTACCAATTAATGCCTGAAGGCAACCCACCAGGAAGCTGCCTAACCAAAGGCATCAAGCTTTGTCCTCCATGGGCTGGTAAGGCTGTCACTGTCTCATGCCGGTCTCTTGCTCTGCTCCTGCCATCTCTCATGCCGGTCTTTTCCTCTGCTCCTGCCGTATGTCATGCCTATGCTGGGGTCTCTCTGCCAGGGTCTCAGGTCAAGGATGCACTCCACTCCTGTTTCCACATTTTAGGAATCTATCAGAGCAGCGCCCCACTCTCTTGGTACCAAGTTCTGTTCTGGTTACCTAGTGCCACTCTGACAAGAATATACCACATATGGGATGGCCTTAACAAACAGGAGTTTACTCTTTCAATTTGGAGGCTTTAATCCAAGTGCAAAGTGCCAGTCTCTAGGGGCTGGGTGAAAACCCCTCAACCTTGGGGTCCAGCTTTGCCTCCTGCTCCTGGCCCACTGGAGCTAGAAGCATTTCTTCACTCAGACAGCTGCTGGCTGCTGAGACTGAGACGCCCCAAGGTTGACAAATAAAAAGGCACAGTCCCGATGTTACCAAACCACACAGCAGGTCATTAACTTAAGTCCATTGTGAGCCCCCAGGTCAGCAAGCTTCTGAGCACTGACATGGCTACATGCAGGCTCCAAGCATGCCATAAGCTAGAGACCATTCCCCAAGGCTTCTGCTTATATATACAGGAAGCAGACCACATTCCCTAAGGCAGCTACTCAGCTGCTCACAGTAGATTCCACCATGGAGTTGATTACCAGTCTCATCATGGGGAGTACTACATCCAGCTACCCAGCCACTCAACCAGGCCCAGCCAAGTTGACACAAAAGCATAACCAACACACTATGAGTCCGGTCCGACTCGATGGCACATAACAACAACAAAAACAGCATAAGTGTGTGAGCCATTTTCGTAAGATAAATTTTTTTTTTTCTCTCTCTCTATATAAGCTTAACTGGTTCTGCTTCTCTAGAGAACCTAGCCTAACACAGGATCATAACAAATTATAGATAACATTGTGAAGAACGATAATTCTAGAAAACTTGATTGTGTTTATGAGGAATTGGTACATAGACCAAGAGCCAGTCGTTCACACAGAATAAGGGAATACTGCATGGTTTGAAATCAGAAAAGGTGTGTGTCAGATCTATATCCTTTAACCATATTTATTCAATCTGCATGCTGAGCAAATAATCTGAGAAGCTGGACTATATGAAGAAGAATGTGGCACCAGGATTGGAAGAAGACTCTTTAGCAACCTGTGATATGCAGATGACCCAACCTTGCTTGCTGAAAATGAAGAAGACTTGAAGCACTTATTGATGAAGATCAAAAACTACAGTCTTCAGTATGGATTGTACCTCAACATTAAAAAAAAAAAAAAAAAAGGCTTATAACTGGTCCAATAAGCAGTGCCACAATAAATGGAGAAAAGATTGAAGTTGCCAAGTGTTCTGGTTACCTAGTGCCACTCTGACAAGAATATACCACAAATGGCATGACCTTAACAAATAGGAGTTTATTCTCTTACAGTTTGGAGTATTTAAGTCCAAGTTCAAGGTGCCAGGCTCTAGGAGCTGGGTGAAAGCCCCTCAACCTTGGGCTACAGCTCTACTTCCAGCTCCTGGCCCACTGAAGCTAGGGGTTTTTCTTCACTTCACTCAGATGCTGCTGGATGCTGAGGCTACCAAGCCCAAGGTTGACAAGTAAAAAGGCACAGTGATGTTACCAAACCACATGGCAGGCCATTAATTTAAGTTCATTGTAAGTCCCAAGGTCAGCAGAGCATGGCATGACAGGCTGCTGAACAACGACACAGCTACGTGCAGAATCTAAGCGTGCCATAAGCTAGCTACTATCCTCAAGTCTTCTCCCTATATACAGGAAGCAGACCACATCCCAAAGGCAGCTACTCAGCTGCTTGTGGTAGATCCCATCATAGAGGTGACTGCCAGTCTCATCATGGGGAATAACTACCACCAGCTGCCCAGCCACTCAACTAAGCCCAGCCAGGTTGACACACAAACATAACTACTAAGTCAAGGATATCATTTTACTTGGATCCACAATCTACATCCATGGGAATCAAGAAATCAAGTAATACAGCATTGGGAAAATCTGCTGCAAAAGACCTTTTGAAAGTGTTAAAAAATACAAAGATGTCACTCTGAAGACTAAGTTGTGCCTCCCTAAATCATGGAATTTTTCAATAGTCTCATATACTTGTGAAAGCTGGACAGTGAATAACGAAGACTGAAAAAGAATCAATGCAACTGAATTGTCATGTTGGTGAAAAATATTGACAATATCACGGACTGCCAGAAGAACAAACAATCTGTCTTAAAAGAATTGCAACCTGAATGTTCCTTAGAGGCGAGAATGGCCAGACTTAGTTTCTCCTACTTTGGTTATGCTATTAAAAGGAACCATCCGTGGAGAAAGATATCATGCTTGGTAAAGAAGAGGGTCAGTGAAAAAAGGGGAAGACACTCAATGAGATGGATTGACACAGTGTCTGCAACAGTGGGCTCCAGCATAGCAAGGATTGTGAGGCTGGCACAGTGTTGGGGAGTGTTTCCTTCTGTTGTATACAGGGTTGCTTGAGTCAGAACATACGCCATGGGAACTAACAACAACAACCACTTTCTTTTTACTATACTAGAGTAGTAGAGTATGAGCAAAAATTATAGCTCAGTCAGTCCCATGAAGTTATTTTAACACTAGGGATTCACTGCTCCCCCAGCCATGACCACTTTAGTCTGGCTAAAGGAGCATTGGTGGTATAGTGACTAAGGCATTTGACTGCTAACCCAAAGGCTGGTGGTTCAAACCACCACCACTCCTCAGAAGAAGTCTGGGTAATCTACTTCCGTAAAGATAGCACCTCGGAAACCCAAGGAGGGATTGCTATGAGTCGGAACCAACTTGATGGCTGTGAGTTTTTTTTTTTTTTTTTTTTTTTTCTGTTTTCAGATCCTATGGTATAAGTTGGAGGAAGTTGAGTGCTGTAGCTTTTGATCTCCCTGACAGGAGGGGAAGGTTTTCTTGTCCTTTTCTCTCCTCATATAGCTCTAAACTAGAAATTCAAGAAAATACTTTGTCAAAAGTCTAGAGTGGCTGATTTTTATGTTTAGAAAACAGATTTATCATGGTAATCTATATAAAATAAACTGCACATAGTTAAAATGTAAAATTTTAAAGATTTTTCATATGCATAAATCAATGAAATCATTACCATCATCAAAATAATGAATATATCCATTACACACAAACTTTCCTTGTGCCCTTTTATAGTCCTTCCATCCCAACCACCCCTATCTTTCTCCTCAGCACTGTCTCCATGCAATCTTTGAAATGTGTTCTTGTCACTATAATTTAATTTGGAGCTTCTAGAATTCCATTTAAATGAAATAATCCACTGTGTACTCTATTTTTTTTACTGGCATTTTTCATTTAACACAATTTTTTCCCTAAGATTCATCCATGTGGTTGTGTATTTCAAAGTTTATGTTTCATTGCATAGATATATCACAATTGTTAATCTATTGACCTTTCTATGAGCATTTGGGCTGTTTCCAGTTTGGGATTATTGCAAATAAAGGGGTTATGAGTATTCCTGTAAAAGTTGTACATGGACATTATTGGGAAACAAGGCTCCATGAATACTTTCATTATTCTGAACAGTGAAGGCTTTCTGAACAAAGATCACTGGCACCTGGATTCAAAGATGATTGAATAGCAATCCTAAAGATAGAGACATCAGAGAGATATAAAGGCTACATCTTGCCACAACCATTTGTTTCCATTCCAAAGAGAATAAACCTAGAGACTTTCCTTGCTCTCCCCCAGAGACTTGTTCACATTCAGAAAAAGTTTGCAACTCACTGTGTACCCTCACACTCGCTCTCTCACTTGCTCTCTCTCTCTCTCTCTTTTGCATATGTACTCTCTCCCTTTAAGGGAGGTAGAGTAGATATTCCAGTTACTCTCATAATTTGGAGTCCCTCTCTTGTGGTGTAAACATCTCCACACACAAGGACATCAGGTCCTGGTTGTGCCACCCTATAGGAAATTGAGATATCAGAAATTGTTGCCAAGATGCTTGATGAATAAATAAATGATTTATTTTCTAATCCAGAAAATTTGTGTTTCCTACCAGATCAAACCCACCAGCCACTCCAAAGAAGGAAGATGGGGCGATCTACTTCGATAAAGATTTATAACCTCAGAAACCCAAAGAGGGTTGTTATGAGTTGGAATCGACATGATGGCAGCAAGTTTGGTATATTTGGTTTATCAGAGTAAATAAATAAATATAGATGTAAAGATTAATAGACATATGCCTTAATGTCTCTTGAATAAATATCTCAGAGTGCAATGGCTAAATAATATGGTAAGAGTATGTTTAATTATTTAAGAAACAGTCAAAGAGCCTGATGGAATCACTGAGACTATGGCCCCTAGCTGCCCTTCGGATCTGGAATTGAACCCACACCTGTGGTTTCCAGCCAAACAAAATACAGGCATATGAGTTAAATATTTACCTCAAGTAGATATACTCCTTGGAGAGAACAATCATGGGAGAAAGAAGGGCTGCTTATGCACAGGGAGATAGCTCAGGGGGCAGGAGTGTATGGAGGGATGG